>NC_051452.1:13974196-13979068 GCF_001649575.2 Kryptolebias marmoratus | reverse complement strand
CAGCTTTGAAGATTTCCAGCTTGTGTTCATCTTTGATGGTCTGGATGAGTGTCGACTTCCTCTGGACTTCCACAACAATCAGATCCTGACTGATGTTACAGAGTCCACCTCAGTGGATGTGCTGCTGACAAACCTCATCAGTGGGAACCTGCTTCCCTCTGCTCGCCTCTGGATAACCACACGACCTGCAGCAGCCAATCAGATCCCTGCTGAGTGTGTTGGCATGGTGACAGAGGTCAGGGGGTTCACTGACCCACAGAAAGAGGAGTACTTCAGGAAGAGATTCAGAGATGAGGAGCAGGCCAGCAGGATCATCTCCCACTTCAAGACATCACGAAGCCTCCACATCATGTGCCACATCCCAGTCTTCTGTTGGATCACTGCTACAGTTCTGGAGGATGTGTTGAAAACCAGAGAGGGAGGAGAGCTGCCCAACACCCTGACTGAGATGTACATCCACTTCCTGGTACTTCAGACCAAAGTCAAAAACATCAAGTATGATGGAGGAGCTGAGACAGATCCACACTGGAGTCCAGAGAGCAGGAAGATGATTGAGTCTCTGGGAAAACTGGCTTTTGAGCAGCTGCAAAAAGGAAACCTGATCTTCTATGAATCAGACCTGACAGAGTGTGGCATCGACAGCAAAGAAGCCTCAGTGTACTCAGGAGTGTTCACACAGATCTTTAAAGAGGAGAGAGGGCTGTACCAGGACAAGGTGTTCTGCTTCATCCATCTGAGTGTTCAGGAGTTTCTGGCTGCTCTTCATGTCCATCTGACCTTCATCAACTCTGGGATTAATTTGATGAATAAACATCAAACAAAATTCAACACTTCTAAAGTTTTTATGAAACCAGAACTAAAATTTGTCCATCAGAGTGCTGTAGACCAGGCCTTACAGAGTCAAAATGGACACCTGGACTTGTTCCTTCGCTTCCTCCTTGGTCTTTCACTGCAGACCAATCAGACTCTCCTACAAGGCTTTCTGGCACAGACAGGAAGTAGCTCACAGACCAATCAGGAAACAGTCCAGTACATCAATAACCTGATCAGTGAAAATCTGTCTTCAGAGAAAAGCATCAATCTGTTCCACTGTCTGAATGAACTGAATGATGGTTCTCTAGTGGAGGAGATCCAACAGTCTCTGAGTTCAGGAAGTCTCTCCACAGATGAACTGTCTCCTGCTCAGTGGTCAGCTCTGGCCTTCATCTTACTGTCATCAGGAATTGATCTGGATGTGTTTGACCTGAAGAAATATTCTGCTTCAGAGGAGGTTCTTCTGAGGCTGCTGCCAGTGGTCAACGCCTCCAACAAAGCTCTGTAAGTGAACACATAGATTTGATCATCACAAAGTAAGTTTGCACCCAGGTTGTGCCAGGAAGGGCATCTGATGTAAAACAGTTTCCACATCTTTCATGCGAGTTTGTTGGCTAAAGCAGCCCCTTCAGAAGGGAACACCAAAGGAAAAAAAAACTTTAATTCTTTGATTTATTTTTAGTGTCTGTATATTAGGATTTTTTAAAACAAATGTCTTACTCTCTTTAACATAGAATTTAGTTGTACTGCTGGTGCAGTATGTAATGTCTTTCAACAAGCATGTAAGTTATTTTAATATATAATGATGATGTAATCGTTAAGTAGTATAAATGAACAAAAATATTATCAGATTCAAATGACCACACAGTCTTTTCTAAACTTTTATTGTTGACACGGGACTGAAACAGTGTCAGTGCTACAGTGCTCTTATTAGGGCTTCATTTGCTCATCAAATGTCACTCTTCTGAGCCTGAAGCCTTGAAGCGTTGAATCTTTTTGACAGAATTAGAAGGACAACCTCAGAGCTTCATAAGGCTTCAGTCACAAGAATTCTGTTACATTTTACCTCAACACAAATTTAAGTTAAAGTAAACACTAAGTCGTGGAAAAACAGAAAAACTTCCGGTTCAAAAGCCAAAAGTGGTGTCGTCTAATCAGCAATTTCTCAGGCCTCCCACTGGGACCTACCTCTGCCATTTTGTTAATGTAATTGCGTTTTTGTATTTTGTTTGCAACAACATTAACAAAGCACAAAAACTTTTTGTGCTTTGTTAATGTTGTTGCGTTTTTGTATTTTGTTTTTCTGCTTTGTTAATGTTGTTGTGCTTTGCACTTCAGGGCCACCGTACTAATGAAACAATTCAATAATAACTCTTGGTCAGAGGTTTAAAGGACATGGAGGTTATTAATTTTTATTCAAGTGTCACTGGTTCGGTAATTTGTGGATGGTCCTAAAGTGAACCTCTGTGTGGGTCTCACTGCCAGCACCTGGACAAACTGCAGGAGGACACCGCTGAGTCTGCATCGAGCCCCCTGGTGGTCTGGTGCACTTCTGTTTTCTTACTTGCTGGTGTTTTTGTAGCATTTTTCTTTTGCTGCATTTCTTCTTTTCATTTGTTTTTTGTGTTTTGTTTTAATGCCATCTAGAGGATGTGAAATGCTGCATAGTTTGTTCCTAAGATACTGATGTGTATGAAGAAGATTCATTATTAGCATTTACAATTGCGATTTAACCCTACGGGCGAGAGAGACTTACAGTATCGACGACTTGATATCAAAGTGTTCAACTTAAGAAGGTTGAATCACCATAATAACTAAATAGTGTGAGTCCACTTAAATCAAGGGAATTAAAACTTTGAGACAAAGGTGGGTTTGATATGTTGGCAGTAATGTGAGGGCAAAAATTCAATTGGATACACTACAAACATGAGATATTTAATGTTCAAACATAATTATAGTTTTTGTTTGTTTGTTTTTTTTGCAAAAACTCTCTTATTTTGAATTAAAAAGCCCCTTTGCTAATTAAAAAGAAAGAATACTGCATTTTGTTGATCTTACATTATCAAAAATCACAGGACTTTTAGACTAAAAAAACATCTCAGTATTTAAAAACAAGAGCTATTATTTTTACTTCATTTTTATAGTTCTTTTAGGCAAGTTAAATGACAAAAGGTATGTTGTTTCACATATAATGTAACAACTTTTATTATATTTATTCATTCTATTTTTAATGTGTATATCTTTCTTACAGTTGTTGTGGCAGCAATAAATCAATTTCCAGGCACTGTTAGATGAAATCACTCAAACAGGTTTATTTATATATTGTGCACAAAATATAGAGAGCATTAAAGACCATTAAGAATTAATATCTGTCATATGTCTAGGTTTTTTATTCTGTTATGATTCAAGTTTTTCTTGTATTTGCTTTATTGTCCTTGTCTTTGTATTATTTTGTCTTCGTTATTCCTTGGTTCTGTTTTGTCACTATCCACCTGTCCTCTGCTCAGTAGTTTCTGGTTTCCTGTCACACCCATCTCCACCTGTGTGTAATTGTAATCACTCACCTGTGCCCACTTCTCCTGATTTCCCTCTGCTTTATAACCTGGTCTTCTTCTCCACCTCCCCGCCGATTCATTGTTGTTTGTGATGTTTGTTGCTGCAGTGCGGTTGTTTTTGTCCACGGTTCCTCCTTGCCTCGTATTGCTTTGTTATCTTTGGATTTTGTTATAGTTAGTTTTGCTGCCACGTCAGCCCTTTTTGTTTCTAGTTTTTGTTATTTTAATAAACCAATTTTCATTTTGAAGATGAGTCTGCATCTTGCTCACTCCACATTCTGACAATATCAGAGTCCCAGGTCCGAATGGGGAAGCTCCGAATCAAAGCTCTGGCCCCCCCAAGTCAACACAGGTGCTTTTATTAAAGACATTGGAATACTGGACCAGAAGGAGGAGTTAGGGAAAGGCAAGTCAGTCTGGTTCCCAAGGGAAGAAAATTCAACATCACTCCTATAAACAAGTTCATTCTGTGAGAACCCATGGGACTTGGAACAGAAGTCATAACATTATCAGGACTTATAAACAACAGGTGTTACCTTATAGTAAATTCTGCCATTACACAGTTAAACATCTAAAGTAAACATGAGCAAAATTAAGTATTCAGCTTTATATTGAACTATTTTTAAGGCCACTAGTTGATCTGCATTAAGAGGGAAAACAAACCTAATAGTTCTTCGTTCTGTCTCCTCAGGTTGAGTGACTGTCACCTCTCAGAGAGAACATGTAAAAGTCTTTCCTCAGCTCTCAGCTCCCAATCCTCCTGCCTGGCAGAACTGGATCTGAGTAACAACAACCTGCAGGATTCAGGAGTGGAGCTGCTTTCTTCTGGACTGAGTCCAAACTGTAAACTGGAAATTCTCAGGTTAGATCAGTTTTACAGACTTTTCCTAGTTTCACTTTTTCTAGTCTTACTTTCTTAAAGTTTCTATAAATTAAAAATGTCAAACATTTTCCAGATGGGTTTTACAATTGAATAAAAGTTGTTCCCAGTTTCATTTAGTTTGGGTTTTGCTCTTAACGGTTATTATTTTTTTCAGACTTAAACTCTAGAGATTTTTTGAAGAACATGTCAGATTATTGGTTCAGATTTTTTTGCAATTTCAGTTTTGAAATGTGTTTTTAAACTAGTGATTCTCAAGAAGAAGCTCTCCTGACTCAGGTGTTGGTAGAAAAGCACACAGGACAAAAAATATGCTGTTGAAATCACTATCATTAAATGAGTCACTGTTTTTAAACTGTTGGACAATTAAGACCAAATAAGTAACAGAATGTCTCACTAGGCCGTCCTGGCTGTGGAACACTGGACCAGCTCCACACCCTCAGCAGGGTCCTTGAGGGTGCATGGGAGTTCGCCCAATCAGTCTACATGTGTTTTGTGGACTTGGAGAAGGCGTTCGACCGTGTCCCTCGGGGAATCTTGTGGGGGGTGCTCCGGGAGTATGGGGTACCAGGCCCTTTGATACGGGCTGTTAGGTCCCTTTATGACCGGTGTCAGAGCTTGGTC
>NC_051452.1:13939489-13973404 GCF_001649575.2 Kryptolebias marmoratus | reverse complement strand
CACCGGGAGGAGGCCCAGAGGAAGACCCAGGACACGCTGGAGGGACTATGTTTCTCGGCTGGCCTGGGAACGCCTTGGGATTCCCCCAGAGGAGCTGGCCCAAGTGGCTGGGGAGAGGGAAGTCTGGGTCTCCCTGCTTAGGCTGTTATCCCCGCCCGAATAAGCGGAAGAGAATGGATGGATAGATGGATGGATGTCTCACCAGATTTACTGACTCTCTACTCTAAATAAAATTATATTTGGTTTTTGTTGATGTGGACCTAAGTGTGTATTAAATAATTAATTAATTATACACTTGATTCATCCAGTACCAAAAACACATATGATATTACTGTTTAATAGTAAAATCAGTCCCATAATTTGAAAGTGTCAGAACCCCCTATAAGTTGTTTAATTTCTATTCTTCTTATAGTGACCATAAAGCACGCACAAAATGCTGATGCTGAGGATATAAGGTTTTCCCTTTTTATTTTATGTTTATTGTAATAAAAAATTTGGTAACAAGTTATTGCAAATTACTGATGACACAAGAATGCTCAGACTTGATATCAAAGTGTTTAACTTAAGGAGATTGAATCACCATAACAGCTAAATAGTGTGAGTCCACTAAAATCAAGGAAATTAAAACTTTGAGGCAAAGGTAGGTTTGATATGTTGACAGTAATGTGAGGGCAAACATTCAATTGGATACACTACAAACACAAGATATTTAATGTTCAAACAGATAAACGTTATAGTTTTTTTTTGTTTTGTTTGTTTGTTTGTTTTTTTGCAAATTCTCTCTCATTTTGAATTTGATGCCTGCAACACGTTCCAAAAAAGCTGGGACAGGGGCATGTCCACTACTGTGTTACATCACTTTTCCTTTTAACATTTGTTTTTCAACAGGTTAGCCAATAAACATACAAATTAACTTTAATCATAGAATAGACATGAGCTCCTAATTCCACCAGAGAGGGTGATCTGTTCCTGTTCTTTAAGTCCTGGGAAGAGGTTAGTGACTCAGACTTCTTTGAGGTCTTAGGAACCAGAGTTTACGACCAGGTAAGGAGAAACAAATATTTGTTTGTTAGTTTTCTCAGAATGTATTTTTTTCCAAGATCAATAGTCCTGGCACTTGTTTGTATCTGTTTTCTGAGTGAGGAAGTCTGTAGGAATTAATTTTAGACAGAGGAGTTCCTCAGTGTCTGGCCCATACTAATAAGATAAACAGAGCTTACTTTTTGATTCTTTCCAGAAATCACAAGAATGTAAAAGTAAAGTTCATTTGAGTGGGTGAGGGACTCGTAGCTATAGTATGAAGTCAAATTCCCGAGTTTGTACACTACAATGAACATATTCTGATTATCATTTTCATTTTCTCCAATGTCATACAGATTGAACTAAATACTGTACGATTATAATTTTTAAAGAAATCTAATTTGACTTGTGTTTTTCTCTTTTCAGACTTCGATCCTGTAACTTTTCAGGGAGAACATGTGAGGTTCTGTCCTCAGTCCTCAGCTCTGAATCCTCCTGTCTGAAAGAACTGGATCTGAGTAACAACAACCTGCAGGATTCAGGAGTGGAGCTGCTTTCTTCTGGACTGAAGAGGCAACACTGTCACCTGGAAATTCTCAGGTCAGATAAGTGTAACGGTTGAGTGAGATGAGCCCAGAATGCAAACTCATTTTGGAAATTTAAAAAGAAACTGATTTATTTTACAAAAAGGAAAATGAAAAGCTGACGTGGCAGCAAAACCTAAGCAACAAAAACGTACAGACAGGTTTTAGGGTAGGGCAAACGAGGAGCAGGAACACAAGGACCGTAAACGTCACAGAAACATGGATACCTGAATGCAGAGCTCAATGAACCAGCAAGTAGTGGAAGCTAAAGAACCAATTATAAAGGCAGAGGTTGATGAGGAAGTGGACACAGGTGACTGATTAGAACCTCAGAACAGGTGAAGGTGGGTGTGACAGGCTGACTGGAGGAAATTAGAGCTGAGGGCAGATGAATAGTGACAGGAGACACAGAAAGCAAAACTGGACTTTTGTCTTACTTTCATAAAGTATCTCTGAATCAAAATTTTCAGACATCTCAAAGGATTTTACAGTTGAGTACAATTTATTTGTTTCATTTAGTTTTGGTTTTGCCATAAAGGGGACCTGTTATGCAAAATTAATTTTTTGCATGTTTTTGTACTTCCATTCGGATATATACTGCTTCTAGAAACGGTGCAAGCACAAAAAAAAATAAAAAAATTCTGGTGTCTGCAAAACGACCTGTTTCAAAAACCTTGGAATTGTTGCGTCACAATTCTTGTTACCAAGCAACCCCATGCTGAGCCCAGCCCCTCACCTAGCAATCCAAGTGGAGCTCCACCCACTTCTTTACAAGAAAACTGTCATGTTAGTTCTGCTGGTTTTAACGATGAGCAATGTCTGCTGGAAAAGGAAAATGTTCTGTTGTCAGCTGCAATATCACGGAGAACAGAGCTTTGTGGGTTCATTTTATTTTTGATGGCAATGTCCCCGCAATATTGCCAAAGAAAGTTGTAGTTTGAACAGCTCACCTGTCCCAGAAACACGTCTCTGCTGAAGTCACAACAGGTTTGTCCAGACCAGGGGTGGGCAATCCTGGTCCTCCAGGGCCACTATCCTGCATGTTTACCTTGTTTCCCTGCTCCAACACACCTGATTCAGTGGTTAAATGACCTCTTCATGTTCTGCAGAACCCTGTTAATTACCCATTGATTCAAATCAGGTGTGTTGGAGCAGAGAAACAAGTAAAACATGCAGGATAGTAGCCCTCAAGGACCAGGATCACCCACCCCTGGTCTAGACTAACATTAGAACTATTTTAATAAAAGAGAAGAAAAGTTGAAAAAAAAAAGAAATAAAACTGACCTTTACCAGGCGGCCGTCTGGACACTTTTCAGGTTCGGACCGCTGATTGTTGCTGTTCAACTCGACAAATGTCTGTTCGGAACTGCTAAGTGTCCCTGTCCCAAAGTCAGAATCCTCAGAGATTGAATTAATAAACGATATAAATGTGCGTTAGATCTGCAGTGTTTGATCCTTCAGTGAGTTTTTATGTTCTGTGACGGGACATTGAGTTGGGGGGGCGTGGCCAACAGCTGCTTATTTGCATAATAGTGACGTAGCCCTAAAACCTCTCGTTCTGAAATGAGCTCAAAACAGGCAGAACTGATCAGGTGAAATCTCAAGCCTAATAGGTTCCATTTAAAGTTTTTGTTTTCAGACTTAAACTTTTGTGATCTTTTGGGGAACACGTCAGCATTTTGGCTCAGAATTTATTTGCAGTTTTTAGTTTTCAAATGTGTTTTAAAACAAGTGATTCTCAGCTAGAAGCATTCCTGACTCAGGTATTGGTGGAAAAGAACACAGGACAAATAATTTGCCGGGGAAATCACTGTCATTAAAGGATTCACTCGTTTCAAAGTGTTGGGAAATGAAAAACAAATAACAGAATCTATCACCAATTTTTTTTTTTTTTTGGTAAACTCATTTTGTTTTTTTTTCTCTCTGATGTCCTACAGATTAAAGTTGAATTTGACTTTTGTGTTTTTGTCTCGTCAGACTTCAATCCTGTCACCTCTCAGAGAGAGCATGTGATATTCTGTCCTCAGCCCTCAGCTCCCAGTCCTCCAGTCTCAAAGAACTGGATCTGAGTAAGAACATCCTGCAGGATTCAGGAGTGAAGCTGCTTTCCTCTGGAATGAAGAGTCCAAACTGTAAACTGGAAATTCTCAGGTTAGATCAGTTTTATAAACTTTTCCTAGTCTCACTTTTGTAAAGTATCTTTAAATAAAAAATGTCAAAGATCTTCCAGAAAGATTTCATTGTTGAATATATTTTAGCCCCGTTTCATTCAGTTTTGGTATTGCCCTTTTTTCAGACCAAAGCTCTTGATATTTTTTAGAAAACATGTCAGAAGTTTTGTTTATGTTTTATTTGCAGTTTCTGTTTGGAAATGTGCTTTAAAACAGATAATTTTGAACAGAAAACTCTCCTGACTCAGATGTTGATGGAAAAGAAGTCAGGACACATAATTTGCTGTGGAAATCATTGTTCTTAAATGATTCACTGATAAATAAAAAAGGACAAAAAAAAACATAACCTATCACCAACTTTACTGACTCCCTACTCAGAATAAATTGATATGTTGAACTGAATATTGAATTCAGGTTGAACTGAATATTGTACTAGAAAAAATTTTCATACAACTCTAATTTTACTTGTGTTTTTTTTCTTCAGACTTCGATACTGTAACCTCTCAGGAAGAGCATGTAATGTTCTGTCCTCAGTCCTCAGCTCCCAATCCTCCTTTCTGAAAGAACTAGAACTGAGGAACAACAACCTGCAGGATTCAGGAGTGGAGCTGCTGTCTTCCGGACTGAAGAGTCTAAACTGTAAACTGGAAATTCTCAGGTTAGCTCACTTTTAGACTTTTTCTACTTTTAGTAGAGTATCTATAAATAAAAAAGATCAAACATCTCTCAGAAGGTTTTTACAATTGAATACAATTTGTTCAAGGTTTCATTAATTAACAAACAAAGTTCTGGCATTGGAAAACATGCCAGAATTTTGGTTCATTTTTTCTTTTTTTTCTTTTTCATTTCAGTTCTTAAATGTGCTTTGAAACAAGTGATTCTCAATAAGAAGCTCTGTTGACTCTGGTGTTGGTGGAAAAATACACAGGACTAAGAAATTGCTGTAGAAATCCCTGTCATTAAACGATTCACTCACAACAACAATAATTTCTTCATATTTTTGTGTACTGTGCATGCACACACACATGTGCAGTTTTTTTTTTTTTTTTTTTTAAAGGCCTTGAAAAGGAATCTTTAGGTAATTTCAGTGTTTTACACTGCCTTGCTTGTAACTGGGGATGAGAGCTGAGGTTTACTTTCAGGAAGATGCTGAAAAAGATCCACTGGAAGCTCTCTGCAGCTTTCCTTCAGGTTTTTGTGTTCCTAACATGTAGGACACATAATACTTAAAAACAACTTTATTAAAAACAACTTGAAAATGTTTTAGTATCCCACAGTGTATTGTAATACACAATACATCATTAATTCCTAAACATGCAGAAAGAACTAACAAGTAAAAACAGGTTTAACAAAGTGTAATATTAACTTTAGTTTTACACATGAATCATAGACATTTCTGTTAGCATGTACAGTAAAAAAAAACCTCCTCCTCTTTGGATTTGAGATGGAAAGCTGAAGACAGATGGGGTCACAGCCTTTCTAATCTGATCCTGTTTAAAGTCTTCTGGTTTGAAATGTTCACTTCAGAGCTGAGACAACTGTAGCAACAAAACCCTTCCTTCTTACTGCAACTTCTCATTCCCTCCTTAAATCTGTGTTACTGGGAAACCTTCAAAATGTGAAGAAAAAAACAAGAGCTAATGAGAGAGGAGGACCAGTTCCTCCTGTTAGCATTTTGTTGTTTACTAAATAATGTTAGCTACGATGACATAATATTATAAATGGTCAAATAACCAAAATTGTTTTTTAATCTTACTTGTGAAAGGTAGTCCCACGTGATATAAAATACGGTCATAGCTTCTTGCTCTGTGGTTACTCCTGTTCAGTCTTATGCTGCCAAGAGAGAGGGGGGATCCATTCAATATGGTGGCAACGCCGGATGCGCTCCAGGATGTAATGAGCATTTACTTATTTATGTCTGTGCAATATCAAATCGATCAGGACCAGATAAGCCAGTCAGACCTATCAGCCATGGAGACTTACGTATTGTTTCGAGGATTAAACTACTGTTAAAAAACTCCTTGATTAAAATAGTGTGTGGTTCTATTGCCACTGTAGTAGCCACTACCATACCTCTGCGTAGAACCATTTCCGGGTCATCTAAACCCGACCGATTAAATATTAAAATCATATTCTGTCCTGGTGCCTGTTTTTCCATTTCGTGTTTTTGATCTGAGCCTAAAAGTGAAAAATGAAAAACCAGGCATTTTTTTGTTTTGGTGTTATAATAAAAATCAAAAAACAAAACAACCAGTCAGTTTTTCATTATTTGACTTTTGATTACCAATTGAAAATAGAAAAAAATGAATGATACACGGATTTAACAGAATCTAATCTAAATCTATGCTGATTTTTGTTAAACTCATTATGTTTATTATTTTCTCTGATGTCCTACAGATTGAATTAAATACTCTACAGGTATAATTTTAAAGAACCCTAATTTGACTTTTGTTTTTCTCTCCTCAGACTTCAATCCTGTCACCTCTCAATGAGAACATGTAAGATTCTGTCCTCAGTCGTCAGCTCCCAGTCCTCCAGTCTCAAAGAACTGGATCTGAGTAACAACAACCTGGAGGATTCAGGAGTGAAGCTGCTTTCCTCTGGCCTGAAGAGTCCAAACTGTCACATGGAAATTCTCAGGTTAAATCAGTTTTATAAACTTTTCCTAGTCTCCCTTTCGTAATTTATTGATAAAACAAAAATTTCAAACAACTTCCAGAAGGATTTTATAGTTGAATAATTTTTTTTCCAGTTTTATTTAGTTTTGGTTTTGCCCTTTTTTTGTCAGACTGAAACTCTTGATTTTTTTGAAAAACATGCCAGAGATTTTGGTAAACAAAAATAGTAGCTTTATCCAAACCATTAACATGTCTGCTAGATCCAATTCCAATCAAACTGTTCAAAGAAGTGTTTCCCCTAATTAATATCCCCATTTTGTATCTGCCTAATTTGTCTTTCATGAATGGTTATGTACATCATGACTTTAAGGTTGTTGTATTTGAACCTTTACTTAAGAAACCCAATCTTGATTTAGAAGTTCTGGCCAAATTCTAAAATAGAATTGAAAGAAACAGTGAGATGAAGTTCCAGATGGTGAATCCCTGCTCCTTTAGATAAAAGGTGGCTTGGGGACCCAGCGATCATCCCTGTTAGCACCAGGTAGCCCATATAAGGAAACCATGTCTACATGAATGCAAGGTTACAGAAGATCAGTCCAAAGCTCACCTGTCCATCAAGGTGGGGGTAGGTCAGGTCCTGGCATGGCACAGTTTCACTGGCAGCTTCAGTAGGTTGAGCACAAGACAGAGCTTGGCATAGCTTATCTTCCTCTACAGTAAGAGCAGATTGGCTGATGTTATCTCAGATGGGGGGGTTGCTTTTTCTCACAGGTTCAGACGAGGCCGGAGTCTCATCAGTGTGAGGCCTCACTGTTCCAGGATGGTGAGTCAGCAAGTTTCCACTATTTTCACCTTTCTCAGCAGTTAAGCTGATGAGAAAGTTATATTTATTTTTGAAAACCAATAAACTCAATCAGTTTCTTAGATTACAAGCATGTCTTAAATACTTGAAAAAAACTGTATGACCTAATTTTCTGCTTTTAAACTCAGACAAGACAGAGGTAGTGATTTTTAGTGATGTGCTGCTCGACACCTCCTGCTCGACACAGTTTCGAGCCAAATGAAGCGGAAGTATCGTGATGCAGTGTTTTGGTGGCTGTGACAACATGTCAAATATCACGTGACCGCTCTTAAACGAGGCCTCCCTCTTTCTGTTGTCTCGAGCTACTTGTGACGCGCAACTCGTCCTGCACTGATTCGCAGGAATCCCGAGTGGGTGGGTCTTGTAGTTATTCTCAAGGCTTTAAAATGAGACTGAATATGCACCCAAACTGTGGGTTTTTGGAATGGTGGACGTGTTTTGAAATAGCGAGATATAATTAGAGAGAGTCTGAAGTTGAGTGGTTGTATGCATGGAGTTGAGTCTGTAAGAGTCTGAGTTTAGACAGTTAGGTTGAGTGATTGTGTGTGATTTTGAATGTATTTAAAAATATTTGTGAGAATGGATAAAAATCTTTGAATGAAAATAATAATTCATGGAATAATAATGATAATTACAGTCCAACAGAACAAGGTGTCACTATTGTTAAAAAAGATCATCTTCCTTTCAGTCTATGAAAACAAAAACAGGCTTCGTTGGAGAACATGAGCTTTAATGAAAATGGTACGAATGAAACACAGACTTGTGATTTAAATAAAGTTATCGATTTTATTCACGTCAACTGTAGTACATAAAAACAACCACGAGATGTCACCATTTTAGGGTGTCTCAAGTGCTTCGACACAATAGGCCATTTTCTGAGCAACTGTCTCAAAGTGGTTCAGTGATTCAGGAAGCCTCGGTTTCACCATCACTAGTGATTTTTGGACCTGAGCATCTTAGCCTTTCACTTCCTCTGGATGGTATCCATTTGGCCTCCAGTTCTTATGTAAATAACCTTGGTGTTATGATTGGTGGAAAAGGAGGCAAACGCAGAGCACAGACTTATGATAAGAAGAAACTAAATTTAAAATAAAGAAATCTATAAACCAGGGGTGGGTAATCCTGGTCCTGCTCCAACACACCTGATTTGAATCAATGGGTGATTAACAGGGTTCTGCAGAACATGAAGAGGTAATTTAACCACTGAATCAGGTGTGTTGGAGCAGAGAAACAAGTAAAACATGCAGGGTAGTAGCCCTCGAGGACCAGGATTGCCCACCCCTGCTATAAACAAAACACTGACAAGGCAGCAAGAAGAAAACTAAATACAAAACAAACTAAATACAAAAACCAAACAGACATGGGCAGGAGACAAGCAGAACCAGACATCAGGGAAATAGACAAACAAACCAGCGAGTAAGTGGAGGAGATGACCGGGTTTTAAAGACGGAGGGTAATTAGGTGAAGTGGGCACAGGTGAGTGATAACGAGGAGTAGGTGGAGATGGGTGCGGCAGGAAAACAAGTGACTGACCGAGGAAAGGTGAATACTGACAGGAAACAAAGACAAAGAATGAGAACTGAACTAAGACCAGACTAAACAAAGATAACTAAATAAAATAAACTCAAACTGAAACATGAATACAATAAAAACAATAAACTGAATACAAAAACACAAAGAAAACCCAAATCCTAACACTTGGTTTTATTTGTCTTTGAACCCCCACATTTATCACATCTAGGCTGGACTATTGTTATTCATTATTATCTTGGTGTCCAAAAAACCCTTTAAAAAGTCTTCAGTTGATCCGAAATGCTGCTGCCAGCATTCTGCTGAGAGTTGGAAGGAGAGATCATATTTCTCCAGTTTTAGCTTCTCTGCATTTGATTCCTGTCAAATTCAAAATAGAATTTAAAATCTTCCTTCTAACATACAAAGCTTTCAACAACCCAGCTCCATCTTATATTAAAGATCTTATTGTTCCATATTTTCCTAACAGAGCACTCCATTCTCGACTGCAGGTTTACCTGTTGTTCCTAGAGTTTCCAAAAGTAGAATAGGAGGCAGAGTTTTCAGTTATCAGGCTCTTCTCTTGTGCAACCAACTTCCAGTTTCTGTCCTTCAGACTGACACCCAGTCTACTTTTAAGACTGTCCTCTTTGATCAATCACATAGTTAAGGTTGGCTTGGGTTCCCTGAGCTATCCCTTAGTTATGCTGCTATAAACTTAGACCGGTTGAGGACAAATTGACCACTTTTTCTCACTCTGCTGCTGTATTTGTTTGATCTACTCTTCATGTTTGTATTTGTAATTATTTCTATCACTGACATGTGTCTTTCATCCTATAGAAACTACACCTGGAACAGTGATTCTGTGTTTGTCTGTATCTTTTACATACCCTCTAACTGTAGCAAGTCGAAGCAGATGGCTGCCCATCCTGAAGCTGGTTCTTCTGGACGTTTCTTCCTGTTAAAAGGGAGTTTTTCTTTTCCATTGTCACCAATGTGCTGCTCAGGATGGGGGACTGTGACAAAGTGAAGATACAGCGCAATCTGCTGGCTTCCTTTAATAGATAACTTTTACTAATTGGCTTTTTTAATGATGTGAGCAGTTTTGTACAGTGTCCTGAGACGACTTTTGTTGTGACTTGGCACTATATAAATAAACTAAATTGAACTGAACAAAAAATAACAAAATCTATCACCAAATTTAATGACTCCCTAATCAGAATAAAATATATTGTTATTTTGTTTATTATTTTTTCTGATCTCCTTCAGGTTGAACTAAATATTGTATGAGAATAAATTTTCATACAAGTCTAATTTGACTTGTGTTTTTTTCCTCTATTCAGGCTTCAGTCCTGTAACCTCTCAGGGAGAACATGTGAGATTTTGTCCTCAGTACTGAGCTCTCAGTCCTGCTGTCTGAGAGAGCTGGATCTGCAGTACAACAAGCTACAGAATTCAGGGGAGAAGTTGCTTTCTGGTGGACTGAAGACTTCAGACTACACACTTGAAGTTTTCAGGTGACAATTCAAATTGTTTCTAATTGTTTCTGACTTGATGAGCATGAGTAGGCATGTGGAAGACTGATTGTGCAGATTTAAATGTTAGAATGTTTAAAAGATATTTATTTTTTAAGGTGGCTTTATATGAAATATGAGTTGTTAGGGTTTTTTTCTGAAGGAGACAGTGGTGGTTCATTTTCCATTTGAAGAAGCAGGGTGGATTTCTGATGGACTAGTCAGAATGAAGGTCACCAAAGATTGACAGGTTGATCAAATACTGTGTTGTGTATGAAGACATTTTGCAACTGGATAGTTGTTAACTTTGTTCTAAACCAAAGAAAGATAATGTTGCTCCACATAACTCATTGCAGAAGTCAGGACAGAATGAGATAAACAAAGATTGTAAAAAATTATCCAGACCTTAAAACAAACTAGATTTTATAATAAATGCAGAAAATGTTGAAATCTTCTCTTTTCCAGAAAAATTAATTGTCGACATGTTAAAGATTCTGCTGTCATGTTTTTTTGTGAGGAACAGTGAATCATTTGATTTGTTCTCATACTGATCCATACTATACCCATCTGTCCTTAAATCCCATTGTAGAGCCACAAATCCAATGAAAGGAGAATTCAAAATGTGCTCTCCAGTTTTCCTGATACATTTCTCTGTTCCATGTGAAAATGTCCAAAGTGACAAATGTGGAGAACATTCTAGCAAAGATGAGAGAATTTCAGGATTGACTCCAAACAACAAGCAGTCACATTAAAGTGGTTTCTTTTCAATGAGAACAAGTAGATGAGTGAAAGTTATCTGATAATCAGCAGGTCACATGAGACAGTAGCTGTGTTTGGACGTAGAAAACAATCTGTGTGCTCGACTGTTCATTGTGTCGTTGTGAATCTCAGCTTTCTGACTCTCTGCCTTTGAAGACAAATTTTTAAGCAGATGAAGTTGCTGCAGCTCATCTTGTCCAGGCAGCAGAGCTGATAGATGGTGAAAAACTGCTTGATCATCCATCAGATTATCAATCAGTTTAAATAACAGTGTAGTCATCCTGCCTGATTCAATGAAGATGAAGTGAAATGAAAAGAATGAGTTCAAACTGTGCCGGAACGTGACAACCACAGGACAGGACTTTAGAGATGCTCCATTCAAATGTAGGATTGTTCATTTCTCCCTGTAGAACAATGTGTGTATGAGAGCCATGTAATGTCCATGTTTGCTGAAAGAGACTGATGCTCTGACCCCCCTCCTCCTTTCAGGGTGGAGCCTGCTGGAGTCCGATGGTTGACACCAGGTCTGAGGAAGTGTAAGTGTCTTTTTCATTTGATTCATGACAACAAAGCAGCAACATTCAACCATCTTCAAACTGTCACATCANCACATCACTCATTCATGAGTCATCATCAAAGTGTCAATAAATGATCAGATGATGGATCAATAACTGCAGCTGGATTGTGTTTGTTCTCTCCATCAGATTCCTGTCAGCTCACAATCGACACAAACACAGTGAGCAGAAACCTCCAACTGTCTGACAACAACAGGAAGGTGACATTTGTGAAAAAAGTTCAGTCATATCCTGATCATCCAGATAGATTTGATGACTGGCCTCAGCTTCTGTGTAAAACTGGTCTGACTGGTCGCTGTTACTGGGAGGTCGAGTGGAGAAGAAGAGTTGATATATCAGTGAGTTACAGAGGAATCAGAAAGAGAGGAGACAGTAAAGACTGTAGGTTTGGATGGAATGATCAATCCTGGAGTTTGGTCTGCTCTGATGATGGTTACTCTGTCTGTCATAAGGAGAGAGAAACATCCATCTCCTCCTCCTCTGTCTCTAACAGAGTAGCAGTGTATGTGGACTGTCCTGCTGGCATTCTGTCCTTCTACAGTGTCTCCTCTGACTCACTGATCCACCTCCACACCTTCAACACCACATTCACTCAAACTCTTTTTCCTGGATTTGGGTTCTGGTCTCCTGGTTCCTCAGTGTTTCTGTGTTGAGTTTGATGTAAAGAGTCTCCTCCGGTCAGAGAAACCCTCTCTCTGTTGAACAGATAGTTCAGTCTGTACACGTCTATCTCTTTCACTCAGAAACACAGATTCAGATTCATGGATTCAGTCTGCTTCTTTTTGAAACTTCTCTTCTTTTTCCAGTCTTTTAAAAATGGAAGCTGGGATTATTGCAGGATCTAGATGTTATTTGTCTGTTTTTTTCTGTCTGGTTCTAGTCAAAGCTTCCCAGTGAATATCAGGATGTCGTGTTTCTCTGAAGCTCACTTCAACTGAGATGATTCAGTTCCTGTCAGCTGCAGTTAGTTTGCTGCACATGAGACAAACTGGGAGATCAGAGAGGAATCACTGAGCTGCAATCAGACAAGATGAATTTACAAACTGCTCTGAGATCTTCACGAATTATTGTCCAATGAACAGAAGTTTGGTGTGCAGCCAGGCTTCATTCTGAGGTTTCTTCTCATTCACTTCCTTTTAAAAATCAGCAAATCACAACCAGACTGAAACTTTTCGGCAATAACATGTATTATAATGTAAAAGGCCTTTTGAGTCATTAGTCAATAATAAACTAATAATTAATAATTTTTCGTACATTAATCACAGATAGACAGGTTCCATCCTCAGGATCTGCAGCTCATTTTGACTTTTTCTCCACTGACAGTAAAGTTCAGAGTTTTTAAAGCTGTTATGTGAAGAATTTATATTATGAGTGGGACTGATGGATTTTTCAGCTGGTTGCTGATTACCTGACTTATTTATTTAGATTTTTGTTTGTTCTGTATTATTTTTATCAGGAACATTTAATAAACCAAACCAATTCAACAAATGTTCAAAATATTTCTTGAAGTTATTGCGAACAGTCAGAAAAGCTTTTTTGTCAGTTTGTCTTTTAGTAAAACATCTCATGAACCAATGGACAGATTTTAATGAAACTCTCAGAAAGTTATCATAAGGTATACATCTACAACTCATTACCTTTTGGAACCAATCAAGATGGTTGCCACAGTCAACTGACCTTAGCAAACACAAAATGGCTACATCTCAGTCAATTCAGGATCAACAAACTAGTACGGAGGTCAAGTTCTGTAGTGGGGTGTCCTCTGGAGCCTGTGGTAGTGATGGGTGAGAGGAGGATGCTAGCTAAGCTGACAGCCATCATGGACAACCCCCGCCACCCTCTGCATGAAACTGTGGGAAGGATGAGCAGCTCCTTCAGCCAGGGACTCAAACATCCTCGCTGCAGGACGGAGTGCTTCCGTAGATCATTCATCCCAACCGCAGTTAGGCTGTATAACACAACATGATGTTATAAGTCACTTGGACACCTCACCTCCACTGCCATCACTTTGCCAACACCCTCCATAAACATTTCATTTATTTACTGTACTGTTATCTGTATATATAGTGTTCATTGATGTATATGTGTGTGGATGTATACTTGGTTAATGTATGTATGTATGTATGTATGTATGTACGTATGTACGTATGTACGTACGTACGTACGTACGTACGTCCACGGGAGGCGTGGCAGGAACAGAGGAAGCTCCCCTGCCCTGTGTTTTTTTTTCCTCCCTGATGTGCCAAAAAAAATTATCTGTTGCTGGCTAGCTACACCTTTTTTAACATCTGAAACAGGCACTGAATGGTAAGCAGGGCCTTTATCAATCAATCAATCAAGTCCATCTTCCCCCAGACTCCTTTTGCTTCCCTGTTTCCTCCTGGGATTGTGTTTAATTGACAGAAAAGGTGAACCATGTGTCAAAGAGGAGAGATGCCTGTCGAAAAACTAAGTTGTGCTTTGCTGCTTTGCCTATGCTGCCTCTGTTGACCTTTCCAATACCAGTTGGTAAGGGCTGCTCTGCTGAGATGATCTGAGCTCATCCCTCAGCCAGGAACCAGGTGGCCATGCTGTGTAAAGGACTAAGGCAAAGGCATGATCCATTCCACACAGCCAGGTGAATGTAGGATGCTGCCCTTAGGCTGCTCCCATATATAAAGAGCTGCTATTACACTTTCACTGATGAGATGATCACCGTCAGCCTACGTTGCAGACCTCAACAAGAGCAGATTGCAAAGTAAAGCACTCTGCTGCCATCGAGAGACGTGTAAAAAAAATCAGGTCTCTCTGTTCATAAACAGGCATACAGGGAACATCAGAAAGCATATGCTTTTTCCCTCAGGAAAGCGTGGTCTCAGTACTATTCCAACATTATCAATAGCTGTCCGGGAAACTCTAAACTGCTCTTTTCTACAATACATCACCTCCTTAATCCCCACAAACAAATCTATGCTGAAGATATGACTCAACAATGCAATCTGTTTCTGTCATTTTTCAAAAACAAAGTAAATTCGATCAGATCTCAGTTTCCTGGTATCTCTGATCTCCGATTGACCTCTACTTCTGTGTCTTTTGGGTTGAACTGCTTTGATGACGTTGCTCAAAACGAGGTAGAGACCTTCCTTTAGGGAATGAAACCCTCTTTCTGTGCACTTGATCCTTTTCCCTCCTCACTTATAAAATCAAATCGCACTGCGATAAGCCCATTAATTACTCAAATTAAAAATAAATCACTGAAATCTGTCCATGTCCCTCTGTCTCTTAAAACTGCCATCATCAAACCCCTTCTAAAAAACCCACTCTGGATCCTGATTCCTTTTCCAAATATCGTCCTATTTCACATCTTCCCTTTTCTTTCTAAAGTGATGGAAAAGGCAGTTGCTGCCCAACTCCAGCGCCACCTTCAAAGAAATTCTCTGTATGACAAATTTCAATCTGGGTTCCGTCCTGCTCTTAGTACTGAGACTGCACTGCTAAGAGTTACAAATGATGTTCTCATGGCTGCTGATACTGGCTGCACTTCCATTCTTGTCCTCCTTGATCTCACTGCTGCATTTGACACTGTGGACCATAACATTCTCCTACATCGTCTGCATGTGGAAGTCGGTCTCGGTGAATCTGTCCTGGATTGGTTTCAATCTTTTCTTTCTAATAGGCTGGAATGTGTCTGCCTTGGCAACTCCAAGTCCCAGGCTGTTAGTGTGTCCTGTGGTGTCCCGCAGGGGTAAGTTCTAGGGCCTATGCTTTTCTCTCTTTACTTGCTGCCTTTAGGTAAAATCATTAATCGGCATAACACTTCATTTCACTGTTATGCAGACGATTTGCAACTTTACATTAGAACGGGATCATCTTCCACTTCACCTCCACTTACTGTGCTAACGTCCTGCCTGGAGGAGATTAAGACTTGGATGAACCATAACTTTCTTCAGTTGAACTGTTCCAAAACCGAGGCCATACTGATCGGAACGCCTCATCAGGTTCAATCCTCAACCCTGACGAGTATTTAATTCTCTGGACAAGACATTCCCTTTTCCTCCGTTGTTACAAACCTTGGAGTTCGAATGGACTCCCATCTCACATTTGAAAATCACATTAAGCACCTGTTTAAAACCTGTTTTTTTCACCTTCGCAATATTTCCGAAATTCATTCATCTCTCTCCCGTTCTGATGCTGAGACCCTCATCCATGCCTTTGTCTCCTCCAGGCTCGACTACTGTAACTTGCTGTTTATTGGAGTCCACAGAAAACACCTTCAGAGGCTTCAGTACATAGAGACTTTTTATTTTTATTTCTTATGTTCTTTTTAGTTGTTTGTATTGTATTGTGCTTGTCATGAATTCAAGTATTTTTGAATTTGTTTTTGGCTTTGGTTCAGCCAAGTTCTGCTCCTTGTTTTTTGTGTTTGTCCTTGCTGCCACGTTAGCCTCTTGTTTTGTTTATTAAAGGGTGGTTTTTTTTTAACTGTGAGTCTGCGTATTAGGTACGCCGCAATCTTTCCACCTCAACCTGACAGTGCTACACACACATAAAACACATGAAATAGTATCTCTGGTGACCAAACAAGGCAGAAACCTTAAAATGTCAACAAAAACCTTGCCCACCACAGAGGTCAGTTGCTTTGGTGAACTGCATACAAACTTGTTGGCTATTTTGACCATACACCCATAACACAAAAATTTGAATTCTCTTCACTTTTCCTAATCACCCCAAGACAGCGCAAAAAATAGTGACAAGCTAGAGGTCACCAAGAAAGGTGCAGCAATGAACCACCCAAAAACATGTCAACTTTTCAAAGGCTCTGGTTGGAGCCTCAGGCTCTGCATGAGTATTTAGTTCCCTGTTCTCTGGCATTTTGAATGTTCTAATTCTCAGCACAATGCTGACAGACCTGTCAGTCCTTCCTCCCCCACATCTTCACTTCCTGTGTAAAGCAGGCATAAGTGCTCTGCACAGCCTCAGTCAGATGAGTTTGGTGCTAAGGTTATGATACAACTGGGTCCAGGTGATACTGTAACTCCAAGACTCAGTTTTTGTTAGTAGAGAGTATATGGATGCAGCTGGGGTTCTCAGAGGTGTCCCTGATCAAATTAAAGCACACAATCAAATTGCAGCAGGCTTGGAATCAATTATTTGGAGTATCACAGTAAATAAAAACTGGATTTTGTCTGTTTTATGCTTGTTACACAAAATAAAAGCAGTGCTTTAATGCCACCAACATTTTCCATGTAGTAATGTCTTATGGGTTAAGCTGAAGTTTTTTGTTTTTTTTACCTGATGTTATTGACTTACTGATTTACATTTATTTTATATATTTTACACTTTGATTGATTAGCTATTATTATCAAAAAGGAGGGATTGCTATGTTAAAATATGTTTAAATATTACTGATGCACTCATTTAACATTTAAGAATGTCTGTATCTGTTTTTAGGTGCTTGTGTAGACTCAGAGAGGAGAATGGTCTATGTTTCTCAGCACAGGGCTGTTGGTCAAGGCCTTAGACACCACAGGGCTGGTTGAAACCAAAATCTGTCTCAGGTGTTGAGTCAGTGGAATGTAAACTTTTGGATCAACCAGCTGCTCGGACACAAGGGGGAAGTCTCAACATGCAATAAATAGATAGACAATCATTCTGTTAGTAAGAGCATTCTGATTATCTCTTCAACAGATGTGTTTGTTCTCCCTTGTGTACAAGGAAATAAATGTTTACTCTGAAGAAGATTCTCAGTCTAAGTCTACATTATCTTTTTCAACAATAACACCCTTAAAGGTCAGTTGCTTGATGAGATGAGAGATAAGATAATTGGAATTAACCGAGAAGACAAGACTCATCCCTGTGGGACACCTGTGTTTAAGACAACAATCAGAGAAGGTTACATTAAAACAGACCTGTTGAGGCCTGTGTCTTAAAAACTCTCTAATCCAAACACCAAGATTGCTGTCTCTTTCTCTCTGTCTCCTGAACCCATTATCATTATCATGTTTATCCTAGCATTTTTCATGTTGGCTGTTAGCGGGCCTTGTATTATTAGTTATTATTATAACTATTAGTTAACCATATTGTACTTTTAATTTAGCATTATCATGTTTCAGTTTATGTTAGCTTACTTAGCCTTCCTGTACATTTAGTTTAGTTTATCTTAGCTCATATTTTAGATATTGTTAGATTGTTAAACTGTTAGATTCCTGATTGTTGTTTGGTTCAGTTTTAACTTTATCATGATTTCATTCAGATTGTCTTGGCTACTATTTTGACTATCTTAGCTCATGTTTAGATATGTTTAGTTTCATGACTTTATTTAGGTTATCTCTTATTTCATTTATATTATACATGATTGATGTTTTTTATTTCTGTATATCTATATTTGATTTTGATGTTTTCCTCTTTATTTGATTCTGTACCTGATTTTTGTTTCTGTGTTGTAAAGCATTTTGAATCGCCTTGCTGAAAAGTGCTATATAAATAATTTTCACTTCACTTCACTTCACTGTTCATATTCAGATCACACATTTGTTTTACAAGAGGATGGGGGTAAATTGTGTTAAAGTCAGATCACAAGTCCTTAAAAAGTATGCGCAAATATCATTAAACTTTTTGACTTGTTTACTAGCTCTGGTCTTTGCTAAATAACACCCAGAGTGTATTTCTTTTCAACAGTAGAGTTTAAACAACCAGGTGCTGTTTATACATTGTGCAAGTGTTTAATAATCCTCGCCATTAGTTTTCCAATGTTTATCAGCCAATCAGAACAGAGGAATCACTGCCACTGATAGGAATCTTACAGTAACAGAAAGAATGAATGACCAGTCAGACAACATATGTTCACAGTGAAAAAATGAAGCTGTGGCTGCACACATTCTGATCACTGACAACAAGTTGCTTCAGGTAAAATGTAGAATTGAATAGAAACTTTGTCCGTTTAATAATGGAAGTTTATCATTCATTCTAGCAAGTCTATGATTGAACAGTCCTAAAATTACACATTTAAAAATCCATAAATTACCTACACTATATTGGCAAAAGTATTTGCTTACCTCTCTTTGCATGCGTATGAACTTGAGTGACATTCCATTCTTAATCCTTGAGGTTTAATATGATGTTGTTCCACCCTGTGCAGCTATAACAGTTTCAACTCTTCTGGGAAGGCTTTCCACAGGTTTAGGAGTGTTTATGGGAATTTTTTACCATTCTTCCAGAAGCACATTTCAACCTTGGAGAGACTCACACGGAGAATTAAAGACAATTAGAGTGTTTTATTGGTTAGAAGTCTTTGGCGCTCGGGCCCCGACAGGAGACGAGTTTGCAGAGAACCGCTGTGAGCTTGAATGATCGAAGTAGGGTGAGAGATTAGAGTAGTCATCCCCCGGGACCCGGACCTGGTGGTGGCGTGGAGGACGAGGAAGGGAAGTCCAGAGGAGTGGTGGAGATCGGGGAGGCGGTGGGATGAGACTTGGCTGGCGAGCAGGAGGAGCCATGGCCGGGGAGCCTTATATCCTGCACCTGGACACGATCTGGCAGCTGGGAGCGAGGATCCATGATGAGTGATGCCGGACAGCTGGGTGAGTCTGCCAGGTTGAAATTACGGCAAGCCTTCACTTGTGAGGTCAGACACTGATGTTGGACAAAAGAACAAGATAACAACAATCTGAGGTGGATGTAAATATTAACACTGTAAATTTTTCATGACATAAATTAGCCAGCCAGGTTTAATGTCAAATTGGAATAATGGTGAACATAAAGGGATATAAATCAAATAAAATGTAAATGTAAAATGTAGCAGGTTTTATTTAAACAACTCACAAACTTGTACAAGCTTGGTTGTTGATTAATAAACAAAAGATGGCTGTGAAACTAAACCTCTGTAATTACAACTGAATTAGAGATTTCCCCATATTCGGGGTCAGGTGATCACACAGACGGTATCTTTCTGTCTCTCCCAAGAATTTGAATTTTGCCATCTGAAAGATATCTAAATTTCATGTTGAAGGAAAAAAAAGACAATTTATTTATCTCTTGTAAACAGCGAAGCTGAAACAAGTAAAGACTTAGATTCCAACAGGGAACATTTTCATCATTCCTGCTTGACAAAAAGCTGATGACTGAATGGCTGAATGACTGAATGACACTAACAATTATGTGGGAGGATTGTTTTTGAAAATCCACACAATTACCTCTGCCACACTAGAAACTCAGGTCCAGGCAGAAATGTGATATCAGAGTTCAATTGATTGCTGACAGGAACAGATAATTATCTCCTCCATCATGCATCTTCTGAGAAATCATTTTAAGCAGCTTACTGAATGTATAGAATGTACAGAATGTACAGAATGTACAGAATTTGCAAGATCTTTGCATAAAGATTTGACAGTAACTATTAAAGCTATCTCTGTTTGTTAGCAAATTATCTCATAAACCACTCAATACATTTTACTGAAACATTCTGAAAGCAATCATTGGATGTAAATCTATAACTTATTACCATTTGGAGTCAACCTAATTCAAGAGGGCTACCACTGCAAAGTGACCCTTGCAAACACAAAAATGACTATAACAGCCAATTTTACAGGCATTGAGCTAACATTTTATTATAGCAGTAGTAATTACCACCACATACTTTCAGTGCTACACATTGGACAACATCTTTGCTGAAAGTTTTGGCGTTAAAATTTAGACACTATGTATCTGTTGGCAAATATCTTTTTGACCATTCAACAGATTTTAGTGAAACTCTCAGAAAGTAATTATTGGATGTACTGTACATCAATAATTGATGAACTTTTGGAGTTAATCCATCTCAAGAGGGCTGCTACAGCTAATTGACCTTAGCCAGCAATAAAAATGGCTATAACTCAGTCAAATTTAGTGATACTGGCGTAGTAGTAGTTAAGAGTCACGTTTTGTAGGATATCATATGAGATTGCACACGTCATTTACAAGGTTTGACCAAAACGGTTATAATTCTATCTCTTCTCATCAAAAGATGATGTTTGTTTTCAAATTCTGGCATGAAAGGTTGCAGGCAATATGTATTCTTTCAAGGCATGCTAGGCCTTTATTTATGCATTTCATTTTTATTTAACACCAATTTGATTTGCACTGGTTGCCCAACATGAGATTGGTACAGCAGGAGTGTATTGAAGTGTCACTCACTAACTATATAAGAGTGTTGCTGTGCTCATTTTCTTATAAGAAACAGGGGAAAATAGGAGAAATATAAAATAGTAACTCTGAAAAATGATTCAGCATTATTGAAATTGTTTAAAGACAGCCATAGTCTGAAAAAAGGAAGCCTGGTATTTCTTGGCCACAGACAAGGAGTGTTTTCTCTCCCGAAGAAGGAAACATCCATCCATTCATCCATTTTCTTTACCCACTTCCCACTTTCCAGGTTGTAGGAAGCTGTTGCGTATCTCCAGCAGGGTGAGAGGCGGGATACACCCTGGACAGGTCGCAAGTCCATCACAAACAAGACAAACAACCATTCACGCTCTCACTCACACCTAGTTACCTGTTTACCTAACATGCATGTTTTTTGGTCTGTGGGAGGAAACGCCAGTACACAGAGAAAACCCACGCATGCTTGAGGAGAACATGCAAACTCCACCCAGAAAGCTTTGTACGTGATCCTGCAACCTTCTGTATAAGCAAATAGACAAAGAAAATTCAAAGAATTCAAAAAATCCAGCTTTACCATACAATAAGAAGCAGCAGCAGCAGCCCTTCACAGTGCCATCAGTGGCATCCAGCTACACTGAGTCGACTTGGATCTGAGAGGAAAACTATCATCTGTCAGTTGTGCTGTGAGTCTTTCTCTGATTTGATACTTTGTTTGTCTCTGAAACTGGAAACAGATGTGTTGCTGCAGTTTATTTCTGACAGAAACTTTGTTGATCCCTGCAGGGAAGCAGCTTAGTGCTGTCACCCATCAAAACAAGAAACAGGTGAGTAAAAGCTAAATAAGTGTGAATAAAGTGTGAAAATTGGATGATGTGATTGATAAACATGTTAGATTGATAACAAGTATAAAGTTCTTCAGTTTCTAATGAAGAATATTACTTTTTTATGTAAACAAGCACCATCTTTAGGCCTGTTTCTGTGTCAAACTCCATTCCTCAGGAGCCGCTCTCCTTCATGTTTTAGATGTGTTCTTATTTTTAAACACATTGTTTAAATGAATGACTTGTGAACATGTTTCTAGAGAACTTGATGATTTGGTGAGGAGGTAATTAAATCTTTTGAATTAAGTGTGTTGGAGCAGAAAAACCTAAAACTTCTAAGACAGTGGAACACCACTGAGTTAGACACTTATCCAGCCTGGTTACTGTCTCTTCTGTTAAAAAGCACCCAGAGTATTTCACTTCAGGACTTGGTATTCATTATTGCTGTGGTTTGATATGTAAAACACTTTTCTTTTTTTTTTTGTATCTATACTGTTTAGACAATAAAACATAAACATAAAGTGTCTACATAAAAGATAAACACTATTAAAATGTTAGGAGAACCACCTCCTGCTCAACACAGTTTCGAGCCAAATGAAGCAGAAGTATCGTAATGCAGTGTTTTGGTGGCTGTGTCAACACGTCCAATATCACGCAACCGCTCCTAAACGAGGCTCGTTCTTTCTGGTGTCTCGAGCTGCTTGTGACACGCAGCTAATCATGCGCTGATTCGCAGGAATCCCGAGTGGGTGGGTCTTGTAGTTATTCTCAAGGCTTTAAAATGAGACTGAATATCCACCCAAACTGGGTTTTTGGAAAGGTGGACGTGTTTTTGTACAAATTTCAAATAGCGGTATATAGTTAAAGAGAGTCTGAAGTTGAGTGGTTGTGTGCATGGATTTGAGTCTGTGAGAGTCTGAGTTTAGACAGGTTGAGTGATTGTGTGTGAATTTAAGGGTATTTAAAAATATTTGTGAGAATGAATAAAAATCTTTGAATGTCACTCAAAGCCTCTTCCTATATGAATCACTATCATGACATCATAGCATAAAGTTATAAGTTCTCAGATAGTATTAAATGAAAATAATTCATGGAATATAAATTAAATTTACAGTCCAACAGAACATGGTGTATCTATTGTTAAAAAAGATCATCTTCCTTTCAGTTTATAAAAACAAAAACAGGTTTTGTTGGAGAGCATGAGCTTTAATGAAAATGGTATGAATAAAACACAGACTCACACAGTTATCAATTTTATTCACATCAATTGTAGTACATAAAAACAACCACCAGATGTCACCATTTTAGGGAGTCTCAAGTGCTTCGACACAATAGGCCATTTTCTGAGCAACTGTCTCAAAGTGGTTCAGAGATTCAGGAAGCCTCGGTTTCACCATCACTAGTTTATATTTTGCGTTTGGCTTTTCCTTACACATACATTTTATCAGGTAATGTTTATATTTTGTTTTTGCCATTTCTTCACACATGCGGTTTTGTCAAGTAATGTTTATATTTTGTTTTGCTTTTTCCTTATACAAGCGTTTGTTCTTTTGACATTTCCTCCTCTTTTTACATCACCATATGTATTTCTTCCTTAATATGCAAATGAGTGACAAGGCTTGGCAAAACCAAACTTGGAACAGACAGACACAAGCAAAGTTTTACTATGTTTATTGAAGCTAATGTTCTAGTAGGAACACAAGTTCTCAGGACGGGACCCTCAGGATGGATAGGAGGGAGCCTCGGAACAGGTAAGTCCACCGAGAGACGCGAGTGGGGAAAGGCTAGGTCTTTCTAGAGGTGGCGTAGGCTAGTGGGAAAGTCCGGGAACAGGCGAGATGTCAGAGCCAGAAGGTCAGAGGAAAGCAGCCAAAACCAGAAGGGTACGAATCAATAGGCATAGTCCAGAGAGGGGAAGCGAGGTCAGTTACCAGTTAGCTGAGTCCCAGAAGGTGTCCGGCAAGTAGCAGGCGAGGACTGAGAGTCATGGTACAGGCAAGGGTTCGTGAACAAGATAGGCATGGACTGTGAGAGAACGCTGGACATTTACTTGGCAAAAATCTTTCAATAATCTGGCACTGTCTGAGAGTAGGTGGTGAGCTTAAGTAGTGGCAGAAACAGGTGGAGATGATAGCAATGATTGCAGTTGCATTGGAAACCGGGGGCGTGGCGAGACTGTGAAAAATTACTGAGACTAGAGCAGAGAGACTGTGGCATGGAAACAGTGGAACTGTGACAATAAGGAGGCTGTCTTCTTGGTCCAGCTTCTCTCCTATTGGTCAATAAACAGGAAGGAGCCGGATCGATTGTTTATGTCTGTGTTTTTGGCCGTTTCAGGAGAACGCCTCATTTGAGAGGAAGTGAAGTCTAGCAGAGATGTCGCAGACAGCTGCAGAAGAGTTAAGGCACGTTGCTAGCTTAACTGACAGCAACACAGTCAGTGATGACTATTTATTGTTTCCCTTTCCAAACCCCCAGACACAGAGGAGGCGCGCTTTAATAAAAACTCACACCCGTGCGATCACTTTTCAGCACGAGACCGTCCGTCAGTTCGGTACGCCTTTACCCACACCTGTAGCTGACATGCTCTGGCGGTGGCCAGTTAGTCGCTTTTTCGCCTCCACCCTAAAATCTGACCACTTTTTCTCCACCTCGGCCCCGGTCCTCTCTGTCCCACTCAGCCTCCTCATTTGCATATTGAGGCAGAAATGCACACGGTAAAGTAAAAAGAGGAGATGAGGAAATGACAACAGAACAAACACTTGTATAAGGAAAAGGCAAAAACAAAATATATATTTCTGCTTTTATTTTTGATTATGTAAGTTCCGGTCCTCTATATTTCCAGCATTTCTTATTTAAACTGCTAGTTCAGTCCTGTAAGGTTCAGCCTACCTGTTTTAACTTTGTTTCTGCTGTAAAGTGTCTCCGAGCTGTAGAGCTCCAAACCGGGCTGTCTTTTACCACTTACTTCTACTAAATTTTGTTTTTAATGGTGGATTTTTTTCCACATTTTTTTTTTTTTTTTGCTTATTTGTTTTTTGTAAATTTTGTTTTTGTCGAACCATGTTCTGATACAAAAAGTATAAGCTCACTTCCTGATGAAGATGCAGGTTTTGATGTCATCAGGTTATTTTCCAGTTTTAGCTTCATATTGGAGATAAACCGGAGGAGGAGGTGAACTGGACAGCAGTTGTCTTACCATATTTTATGTACTATAGGGCGCCCTGGATTATAAGACACACTGTCAAGGAATGTTCCATTTTCAAACTTTTGTCATATATAAAGCGCACCAAACTATAAGGTGCACCATTGTGCATGTGCACCTCCCAATTTTTGTAACTTCGTGCCAAGTGATGATTTCAGTGCTTTAGCAGAGCTGGTTTGCCTGTATCAGTATTTATATGATCACTCTATGAGAGATCACAAAGATAATCAAACGGTTCAAAACTCACAGAAAAATACTGCACCAACGTAAGCGTCAAGTACAAATGCCAACACTGCTTGCTCATGTCCCTGTGCTGTGCGCAACGCTACCAAATGTGATTTTAACTGAGCCTTTTCTGCTGCAACAGGTGCGACTTTGTAGTTTACCAAAGTCATACTAAAACATTACGACTTCTTAAATATATAAGGCGCTCTGCATTATAAGGTGCACTGTCGCTTTTTGAGAAAACTGAAGGCTTTTAAGTGCGCCTTACAGTCCGGAAAATACTGTAGTTTTTCAGACCTCAATAAGATTCAGCTGTAGGAGACCGTGACATCAGGAAGTTAAAACCTCTGTAGAGACCAGTTGTTTTCAGCTCCTGGACTTGGTCTGAAAAGTTTCCATCTCTGTTTCCCTGCAGGTTCAGATAAAAATGTCTCGAACTCACCGTGAGGTCTGTGTGGAACTCAGAAACTTGAGCTCAAACTACATTCTGCACGAGCCTCGGTGAGTTTCCCAATACTTAGAAATTTGTCTACACAAAACCAGGACATCAGAACCAGATCCAGCAGACCTGTTCAGTTGTTCACCTCACAGACAAAACTTAACTGGAGGTTTTGACTCAGCGTGGAGATACAACTTTAATTCTGATGGTCTGTTGATAGATGCAGAGTTTGATGTTGAACTAACAGCTAGGTTTTTGTTTCTGTCCAGCCATCACCTCATTTGTGGAAGATGTCAGGACCCTCTTCCTCCAACTATCCAACCAAAAGAGACTGGCAAAGCTCTTTTCAAGAAGGTACCCGACACAGCCTGCGGCTCTGTGAGTGTCTTCACCTACAGCATCATGGATAAATCCAGCAAGCAGGACTTGGGAAAGCTGGCTGTCATGTTCTCCAATCCCTACGACTTTAACCTTTACTCCAACTGGTATGCTGTGGGAGAGTTAAAGATGCAAAAGTTATGCGATTACAATCTCTACTACGAGATGTACTACTGCAATGAGATCGACTTTGTCCGTGGCAAAGCCAACGGGCGCAGTCTGTCTCATGAAGGCCGTTATGTGACCGTCAAGGCCACCATGTCTGACAGCTGGCAGCCTGTCCTGAAGGTGGATGTTAATAACAAGTAAGACCAGCTGCATCTAGACCTGAGACCAGTTTAACTAGTTTAACCAGTTAAACCAGTGACAACTGCTTTTTCTTCTTCATCTGAGACCAATTTTCCCAGTTCTCCCAGTTCCCAGTTCGTAAAGCTAGCTAACAATTTTTTGATAGAGATCAGCTGGTATTTCTTGGAGTTGATTGTTAATGAGATTTTCAATTTTTCTTTTGAATTTCCTAAAAAAAAGAATGAAATATCAAGTCAACAGCGGAATAAAGATAACTAAATGTCTGTACACTCGTATGTTACTGCTGTCACTAACTCTACAGCTGCAGCTGTGAACATCTGTATAAGCCTGTTCAGCATCAATAAAACTACAAAGTCTTTATTTACTGATTATTTCACTCAGACTGAATGTGAATAAACAGCTGCAGGTTTTATGTCTGATTTTTTATGTCTGGCAAAGTTTTTCAAAATATTAAACAGCTTCTGTTATATGTATATAAAAATATATTTTTTGGCACCCTCCTGCCAAAAAAAAGGAAACCTGCAAGACATAAAGAACTGGTGCCCTGGGTCTCTCCTCTGCACCGATCATAAGATCCTCTCCAAGGCCCTGGCAACGAGGCTGAGAGGGACTATAAAGCAGGTCATCCACCGGGATCAGATGTATTGCATCCCCAGCATGTCCATGGTGGATAACATCTACCTAATTCAAGACGTTTTGGAGGTCTCCTGCTCATTGGGTATAAAACAGCCTTGATTTCATTAGATCAAGATAAGGCATTTGACCCTGTTGAGCACGGCTTCCTCTGGAAAACCATGAGGGGGTTTGGTTTCAGTGATGGTCTCATTGTCATGATCCAGTGCTGTCCAGTAAAATTGAGGGTGTGCTGAAGATCAGTGGTAGTCTGTGTGCTCCTTTTAGGGTGTATATAGGCATTCAGCAGGGCTGTGCGCTCTCGGGGATGCTCTATGCACTCTCCCTGGAACCCCTCCTTCGGAAAATACACTTGCATGTTTATGGTCTGGTTTTACCTGGTTTTATTAGCAATATGGTTTTATCTGCATATGCTGATGATGTTGTTGTTTTTATAAAAGACCAACAGGATGTCAGCATTTTAACCAAGGTCACTGAAAATTTTTCTGTCCTGTCTGCTGCAAGGGTGAACCTCGGGAAAGAGCGAAGCCCTCGCTGTTGGTGAATGGCCTGTTGGACTCCCTGTTCTCCTTAATGGTCTTGTCTGGAAGAAAGATGGTCTCAAATATCTTAGTCTTTAAGTGACATGATTGGTGTCAGAGACTTAAATTGTGAAATACTTTAACCAGCAACACCACCTAGTGGGATAGCCCCAGAACTATCAAACTTTCCAATCTTTACAAAAAGGCTGTGCCAGGTCAGGGCAATAAAAAGAGGTGGATCATTAATCTGAAAATTAATTATTTATTTACACAAAAGTTAAAAAGTAGACCTACGAAAAAAATAGAAACTGGACATAAACAACAGATCACAAACTGCACCAGTTACACAACTTATCTATTGCACACTATCCCTTCAACAGTCAATGGTATATTCAAACCCAATTAATAACTAAACAAAAAAAAACCCTCTCAGGCTCAAATTAAGTTTTAGTAACAGGAAAAATCAGATATTTGGGGAAAATTATTATATGGGGTAGCAATATGCAATTCTGACTTTTTTTTTAGATAAACCTTCACATGCAATGCGTTCTGGGATGTTGCAGATTTGCAACATTTGCCCGGATGGTAAATTAACACTGAAGACTGAATATAATATGAATGCTAACTTTATTTGTATAGAACTTTTCAAAACAATGTTACAAAATGCTTTACAGTGGCAGAATAACAAAAAAAAACAACTTGGTATAGATGAGTAAAAAATGGAAAACAAAAAATGACAATAGTAAAAACAAAATTACAATTGTAAAAACAAAATTAGAAATAACGTTTGATCCCTTTGCAGCAAACAATATGGAGAAGGTGAATGAATGTCACTTTTTCGTGTGATAGTCAAAGAAACAATTTTTGTCCTTTGTAAAGCACAAAAGTACTTTGCACTTCAGGCAGACCATTTATGAGTAGCCAACCTTGCACAGCCTGCATCGTCCGCGTTTATCAGCATGGATGGGAAAATAATCGACTCGGTCTAGTCTGACATCAACCCATGGCGCAACGATCCTCTGAAGTGGAGGTGGAGGTGGGGCAGCTTGAATGGGTTCTGGAGCATCTTCCAGTGATGGGCAAACTCTTTTCCTGCTGTTCAAGTCAGCCTATTTGCCAACCTTGATTAGGGCATCTGCAACTTGAGTACGGAAGTCAAGAAGTGGCATATACTTCTTCTCCTGCTTCTGGGTGAGACGGTAGAGGAGCCAGCCGATGACCAGTGATAGGTCAATCAAGTAGTACAAAATGTGCAGATACCAACGACGTGGGCAGATTTCAATGCGACAGAGAGCTACAAACATCTCTGCCAAGTCTACTCCTCCCATGTTATTGTTGTACACCTTGACAATGTGGGGTCTGTCCACTTCCACATATTCCTTCTTCTCTTTTGACCACCTTCTGCATCTATCAACAGGATCAGGGCCAATGAAGGATGATGCCAGTAACACTGCCTTGTTATCATACCACTTCACGATGACCATTCCACTTGTCATTTTGTATTTCAGTTTATACGCACCACGCCCAGCCTTTGACAGTTCCTTGTCACTTTTGAGGGTGCATCCAAGGAGACGGTTACGATTAATGGTAGCAACTGTTAGAATTCCCATTTTCTTCAGTTCCACAATGAGTTCAGGGGAAGTGAACCAGTTGTAGAAGAAGCACTTGTAGTTTAGTCCTTTTGGAACGTCTGATACGAGACGAAGCAGTACTTCACTGGCAACACCAAGTCCTCGCTCATTGGTCACAGTTCCTTTCCCAGTGTATATTTCAAAGTCATAGACTAGTCCAGTGACCCCTGCACGAGTAAAGACCTTGATTCCCCTATTTTTTTGGCTTGTTTTTTATATACTGTTTCATTCCAATCTTTCCTTTGAAGGGGATCATCTGCTCATCAATGGAATAGTTTTCTTCCGGTTCAACTTTCAAACATTTGACATGGACTTTCTTAAGTACTGGTCGGACCTTGAACAATGGATCGTATCCAGGCTCACCCTTTTGTTTCATATTGTTGTTGTCGTTCATATGGATGTATGTTCACAGATGATCAAATCGCTTACGTCCCATGACTGTTGCAATTAGGTCGTAGCGTGTTGCCGTCTGCCAGTACATATGGTACGATGGCATACGTACTACGGTTATCAAGATGTGTAAACCAATATATTGCTCCATTTCAGAAGGGGTTGTTTTCAGTTCTGGGCCATTCTTCATAACTGTATACAGGTTAGATTGGTGAGAAATATGTTCAAACACGGATTTGTCCATGAACTGACCAAAATACCACTTTGGACTTGGTATTTCATCTGGTGGAGGAGAGAACGCAGGTCCTCTGAATGAAGAGTCTATGTGAGCTGCTGAGGGTTTCCTCTGCCTCCAAGAAAACTCTTTGTTGAGTGGAGCTGGGTCTGGCTGAGGTTCATTGTCATCTGGGACCTCAGTGTCTGCGTGTACATTATGAATTTCAACATCAAGGTAGTTGGGATTAGCTCTTGTTATTGCTGCCAGTGGCTTATCATCATCAAGGCTAGAGTCAGACATGTATGCTTCAGGAGCAAAATCTGGATCATCAATATTATCGTCTAAAATGGATTCTGTGTCAGATAAAGCCCCATCAGGAATGCAAATCATCTCAATGGCTTCCCTGACTGAATAAAGTCTTTGTCGGCCTGCCATGACGCACCGCAAATTCTGCAAAGAGAGTAAAAAGCTTTCAGTTAAAAAAAAGATCTATACTATATCTGCATAAATGTGCCATGGAATTTAGGCTACATCAGTTTTCCTCACTGCACAGTCAATTGAACATTGTATTATGCCATTGCTTTTGATGAAATCTGCCTCTGATAGTTTGTAACTTCACTCCATTTTCCATAGGATATACCCTCAATGACTCCTCAAAGTAATAAGTAAACACTGGCATAGTAAATTAGCCCTAGTATAAACTGTTGCTCAAAATATAGGCAAACTAGCAGATAACACATGTGACACCTATTGGTGCCTGTCCTGCCACACGTTGCAAATCTGCAACATTGAACTAGAGCTGCCCCTGGGGAAAAACCCAGAGGAGATAAAATCTACTAATTGGCATGTACTGTATCTATATACATTCATGATTCATCTTATGCAGTATTGGTTTCAAATTAATTGAGATTGGTAGTGAAACTTACATGAAATTGATGCCTAGGAAATCTGTTTCGGTGAAACCAAGGAGGCATCCATGTTGGAAGAGAGACAGCACTGCCATCTGGTGAGCTAGGGGGAAACTGTTTGTTGCTAATGTGCAACTAAGTCCTGCAGTTTTACTTCTGAGTAAAATAAGGCTCATAAAATATGAATGTGGAGTAATTAGATAATTAGCAATTAGCAGTTGCAAATCTGCAACGCCTGCCTTGAGAGGGTTAATGCAAAACAAATAAAACAGTGCAAACCAAACACTAAGCAAAAATAAACATACAAAGCAAGCATCAATCAATAAGACAGGAACACAAAACATGCAGACAAATGACAAACTAAATCTGTATGCAAAGGAAAAAACAGCATCAGCAAATAAACATGCAGCGAAATTACAAAAAGACTCACCATGAGCAGGTTGAGCCCTTACCTAAATAAAATTAAATTATTAATTGAGTAGATAACAATCCAGTTAAAAACAGCATAAAGCAGCAGAACTGGGACAAAACAAAAGCCCCTTCAGCAGGAGGTGGGGATGGCCTCGACGTAACTGCGCACACCTTGCACCATGTAGCTGCATGTCAGGTGCGCACACCCGAATGCCGCAGGAGGAGGAAGGGAGAAGTCGCAAAAGATTTACGGCCAAGTCCCGCAACAACCCAGGATCTAAAGGCCCGACCACATGCACTCCAGAGAGCAGGAGAGAGCCCACACAACCCAACCGCGGTCCTGAACCCAAGACAGGCATGGTTGCACGAACCAGACTAAAAGTCAGAAAAGGGAAAAACACAATACTAACCTGGATATGATGATGGCAAGCATAGCGTTTGGAGAAGGCACCGCCACAAGCAAAATATTACGGGAGCGCACAACACGCTGTCACCACAAAGCCCTGTAAAAACGGTGTGTGTGAGCACTCATGGTGCACACCTGGCTATAAAGGCTACGTTGATGCCACCCACCACTCACCTTAAAGATGAATCTGCACCGACCTGCCACATTTATTTAGGAAATAAATCTATTGTACAAAAGAACTGGGAAAATATAGAGCAAAAAGTTAAGAATAAGTTGGCAAAGTGGAGATGGCTACACTCCCAAATGTCATATAGGGGCAAGGTGCTGGTTTTAAATTATCTTGTTGCATCACAACTGTGGCACAAGCTCTCTGTTTTAGACCCACCACCAGGTCTGCTAGTAAAAATACAATCAGAAATGGTTGAATTATTCTGGAACGGTTTACATTGGGTCCCACAGTCTGTCTTGTTTTTACCAAGAGAGGAGGGGGGCCAGGACCTTATCCACCTGGCCAGTAGAACTGCTACTTTTCGTATACAGTTTCTCCAGAAGTTCTTTGCAGGACCTCCTGACATTGTCTGGAGGGAGTTGGCCAGCTGTATTCTCAGGCATGTGAATAACCTGGGGTTGGATGCTTCTCTGTTTTTAACTGATTTTAGCCATTTAAAGTTACAAGGGTTGCCTCAGTTTTATCAGGGTGTTTTTAAGTCATGTGCCCATTTTTGGTTAAATTGATCAAAAACGTGTAACTGTAATGGTAGCATTGGCCACTATAGATTAATCTTCAGCCATCCCAATCATTTGAGCAAATTTTACTTGCAAGCAATATAAAAAGAAGAAAGCATCTTGAGATTAAATTTACCATTTTATCAGATCTCAACAACTGAGGGGTCAAATTCTTTCATCACAAGGAGCTCTTATTATTAGAGCTGATTAGACATCCAAAAGTGTATACACACGTCCTAAAGCAATCAAGATTCACTTAGGAATTATCATTACTATTTGTTAATCACATTTTATAATTTTTTTGTTTTACAAAGTAAACAGAAAACAAAACAAGGAAAAAAGAACAAATAGCAGTCTGAGCTTACACTAATAATAATGATCAAAGAAAAAACTAAAATATATCAATGCCAAAAACATTAATACACAATCTCTTTCAGTACTTTTAATAAATCCACCATGCCTCCTCCTTTCTGAATGATATCTTGCAGATCACTGGCAGGTATTCCACTAAAGGTTGCCATATATTCATAAAAGCATCATAATTGCTTGTCAATTTAGCACTAAGCCTCTCTAATGGTAATATTTTAAAACATTCTTTATACCACTGAGTTACAGTAGGAGGTTTTTAATTAATCCAATTCAGTAGTACACATTTTCAGGCAGTAAACAGAAGTTAATTTAACAATATTAATCTGTTTTTATCCATAATTTTATTTACAGGTGATAGGCCCAGGAAATACTGTCCCTGATCTTTACAAATTTTACACTTCAGGATTGCACTTGCTTCTTTTGTTATACACCACTAAAATCTTGATATTATTGGGCAGAACAAATGCATATAGGTACCAGCTGTTGATTTACATTGAAGGCATAATGATGATCTGTTTGGATCCAATTTATTCAAAACATAAAAAGTTCTCTGTTGTCTATGAAGTATCCAAAACTGCATTTCTTTATGCTTATTTCTAAGGAAGAATGAGTGGGTTAACAAAATGCATTATTTTCACAATTGTTCGTCATGTTCTCTATTAAAATCTCTTTCCCAATTCCTGACGAGCTTTTCAACATTATGTTAATTTTTTTTCTTGTATAAGACTGTAGCAATGTCCAATGAACCCTTTTTTGAGCTTATTGTCAATCAAAAAGTTTTCCATTGGTCCCAATTGAACCAGCTCTTGTGTTGTTTTGAGATATAAATTAATAAATTGTCTAATTTGTAAATATGCAAAAAAAAATCTTTTTGTGGAAGCTTATGTTAATCTTGTCCTTGTCCTATCTTAACCACACAATCAGTAGGTATATCCCCTATCACTCTTATATCTGTCGCAAACAATTTGTGAAACACACCACTTTTAAGACCAGGGATGAAATCTTCATTGTTTATAATTGGCGTCAAATAGGAAATTGTGAAATTTTTGCCAAATACCAATTCATGTCCCTCCAAATCTTACCTGATTCTCCACCAATGGACTTTCTACTGATTTAAGAAGTTTCTTTTTATTCGTAATTTGAGCTATTAAAGCAAAAGGGACAGAGTTCCAATGATTCCAATGGTTTCTTTCCCTCCCTTCATATGACTATGGATCCATTCATATGTGAGTCGACTATGACAAGCCCAGTTATAGTGTTTGATATCAGGGAGAGAACGACCACCTTTATCTTTAGGTAACTTTAGAGTTTTTAAGCTCAAGATAGCCTTTTTCCTTTTCCAAATTAATTTTGATAGACTCTGTTCAATTTCTCAGTTATATAAATTGGTAAAATAGAATTACATTTTTAAGGAGAACAGTCTAGAGCAGGGGTCGGCAACCCGCGGCTCTAGAGCCGCATGCGGGCTGTTAGGTCCCTGTATGACCGGTGTCAGAGCTTGGTCCGCATTGCCGGCAGTAAGTCGGACTTGTTTCCGGTGAGAGTTGGACTCCGCCAAGGTTGCCCTTTGTCACTGATTCTGTTCATAACGTTTATG
>NC_051452.1:13937380-13938609 GCF_001649575.2 Kryptolebias marmoratus | reverse complement strand
GTCTGGGTCTCCCTGCTTAGGCTTCTACCCCCGCGACCCAACCCCGGATAAGTGGAAGAGAATGGATGGATGGATGGATGGAGTTCAAACTGTGCTGGAACATGACAACCACAGGACAGGACTTTAGAGCTGCTCCATTCAAATGTTGGACTGTTCCTTTCTCCCTGTAGAACAATGTGTGTATGAGAGCCATGTAATGTCCATGTTTGCTGAAAGAGACTGATGATCTGACCCCCTCCTCCTTTCAGGGTGGAGCCTGCTGGAGTCCGATGGTTGACACCAGGTCTGAGAAAGTGTAAGTGTGTTTTTCATTTGATTCATGACAACAAAGCAGCAACATTCAACCATCTTCAAACTGTCACATCACTCATTCATGAGTCATCATCAAAGTGTCAATAAATGATCAGATGATGGATCAATAACTTCAGCTGGATTGTGTTTGTTCTCTCCATCAGATTCCTGTCAGCTCACAATCGACACAAACACACTGAGCAGAAAACTCCAACTGTCTGACAACAACAGGACGCTAACATTTGTGGAGGAAATTCAGTTATGTCCTGATCATCCAGACAGATTCCATGTCTGGTCTCAGCTGCTGTGTGGAACTGATCTGACTGGTCGCTGTTACTGGGAGGTTGAGTGGAGAGGAAGAGTTTATAGATCAGTGAATTAAAGAGGAATCAGCAGGAGAGGAGACAAGGAAGGCCCTGTGTTTGGATGGAATGATCAGTCCTGGAGTCTGAGCTGCTCTGATGGTGGTTACTCTGTCTGGCACAATAACAGAAAAACATCCATCTCCTCCTCCTTATCTGCCTCTAACAGAGCTGACAGGAACGCAAGGTAACTTGTCCATGAACGAGACCAAAACCAGACACAGAGACATCAGCTGAAGGTAAGTGTAGTTTATTTACAAGTGTCCGGTATATATATACAGTGTGAGGAATCGTGGAATGATCTGTGAAGCAAAAGGGACAGGGTGAGTCTCGGGTACAAATCCTAATATCAGCCGAGCGCTGCTAGGTGGCTTAGTGAATGTCTCGTTGTTCTTACAGGTCCAGGAGGTGTCCAGCAGCGTGGAGGAGATGTCAGAGGCGTTAGGTGATCCAGAGGTTAACAAGCCAGTAATCCTGTCCAGGTGAGTATCCAGAGGTCCAAGGTAAGTATCCGTAGTCCCGTAGCGTGGCGAAGAACCTGAGGTCAAGGTACATAGAGAACGTAGTCAACAAAAT
>NC_051452.1:13922890-13925675 GCF_001649575.2 Kryptolebias marmoratus | reverse complement strand
GTTGCTTATGGCTAAATTAGGGTTAGAGTGCGGGGTTTTGATGTCTTTGATGTTTGTCTCTTTCTTACTGTTTATTCATTGTCACATGCTGTTTTTATTTTGTTTTTTAATTATGTAAAGCACCTTGAAATGCCTTGCTGCTGAAATGTGCTATACAAATAAAATTTGATTTTGATTGATTGGTTCTTCAGTGTTTCTGTGTTGAGTTTGATGTAAAGAGTCTCCTCCTGTCAGAGAAACCCTCTCACTGTTGAACAGATAGTTTAATCTGTACATGTCTGTCTCTTTCACTCAGATTCATGGATTCAGTCTATTTCTTTTTGAATCTCTAAATTATTCCTTGGAAACTTCGTCATCTTCCAGTCCTTTAAATATGGAAGCTGAAATTATTTCAGGATCCAGATGATTTTTTTGTCTGTTTCCAGTTGAAGCTTCCCAGGGAATATCAGGATGTTGTGTTTCTCTGAAGCTCACTTCAACTGAGACGTTTCAGTTCCTGTCAGCTGCAGTTAGTTTGCTGCACATGTGACAAACTGGGAGATCAGAGAGGAATCACTGAGCTGCAATCAGACAAGATGAATTTACAAACTGCTCTGAGATCTTCACACATTATTCTCTAATGAACAGAAATTTGGTTTGCAGCCAGGCTTTTTAATTTGCTTTTATATCAAGATGTTTTTTTTTCCTATTTTGCATAAATTTTCTACTAAATATAAGCTGAATATAATTTTTTTCTGTTTTTTTTTTTAAATATAAATATTTTTTCTTATCTACCACTTGTTCCGGAGGTTGTGGGGGCAGTAGCTTGAAGAGGGAGGCCTAGACATCTCTCTCCACAGTCACCTCCTTCAGCCCTTCTTAGAGGATTCCAAGGTGTTCCCAGTCCAGTCAGGAAACTTAATTTCCCCAGCTTGTCCTTGGTCTTACCCTGGTCTCCTCCCAGTTAGACATGCCCGGAACACCTCTCTAGGGAAGCATCCAGGGGACATCCTTACCAAATGCCCGGACCACCTCAACTGGTTCCTCTTCTTGTGAAGCAGCTCTACTCCAAATCTCTGCTGAAAAACTGAACTTCTCACCCCATCTCTAAGGGAAAGCCCAGCTACCCTGCGGAGAAAACTGTATCTTGACCGCCTGTATCCAAGATCTTGTTATTTCGATCACTGTCCAAAGTTTGTGACCATAGGTGAGGGTAGGAACATAAATCAGCAGGTAAAGAGAGCTTTGTCTTGCCGCTCTGCTCCCTCTTTACCAGAACAAACCAGTACAGAGTGTGCAGTAGTGTAAAAGTTGCACCGACCTGTCTATCAGTGTTACTCTTAAACAAAACCATGAGATACTTAAACTCCTTCACTTGAGGCAGCACTTCTCTCCTGACCCAGAGGGTGTAGTCCACCTTTTTCTGACTGAGAACTCTGGCCTCACATGTAGAAGTTCTTATTTTTATCCCAGCTGCTTCAAACTCAGCAAACTCAAACTGGTCCAGTGAGAGCTGGAAATCATGGCTCAATGATGCCAACAAGCCCACATCATCTACAAATAACGAAGATGGAATCCTGAGGCCACTGAACCAGACCTCTTCCTCCACCTGGCTGGACCGAGAGATTATATCCATAAAAATTATGAACAGAATAAGTGATAAAATTCACCACCAACATTGTGGCCACAACTTAGTGAAGTGAAGTGAAATTTATTTATATAGCACTTTTCTGCAACAAGGCGACTCAAAGTGCTTTACAACACAGAAAGAACAATCAGATACATAATCAAATATAGATAAAAACATCATGTCAAACATCATAAAACAATCAAATATAGAGATACAGAAGTAAAGACATGTATATGTATATGTAATCATGTATAATCTAAATGAAATATAAGATAATCTAAATAAAATCATGAAACTAAACATATCTAAACATGAGCCAAGACAGTCAAAATAATCTAAAATAATCTAAATGAAATCATGATAAAGTTAAAACTGAACTAAACAACAATTAGGAATCTAACAATATCCAAAAATTGAGCTAAGATAAACTAAACCAAGTTAAATGTACAGGAAGGCTAAATAAGCTAACATAAACTGAAACATGATAGTACTAAACTAAAGATACAACATGACTAATTAATAATACCAGAGGCTCGCTAACAGCCAGCATAAAAATTACTAAGATACTTAGACTAAGGTAGTGAAGGAGGGGAGGGAGGGAGTGGGATGACAAAGATGACTCAGAAACACTGGAAAGTGTGAGTGTGTTTGTAGAGACGGTGAAATACGATGTGGTGTGTGTTGTATGAATATGTGTGTGTGTGCGTGTGTGTTTGTAGAGAAGTCCATGAATCTAGTCACAGAGGCCTTTGTCTTTGATAATGATGGAATGTTATCAGCCAGCCCAGAGCAGATCCACAGATGTCCTTAGGCAAGGGAGGGGGCAGAGCATCTTGTTTACATAAAATCTGGAGAGAAATTGAAAATAGCTAGCCAAGGCTAGCGTCAGTTGAGCCAGATTCACAAACAATAATTGTTTTGGGTTAAATTCTGCAGATTTTCAGCTGTTGTACAACGTGTACCTTCTTTTGTTTTGAACTTCAATAAAGATTTAGAACAAGAAAAAAATTGTCTCATTTCAAGAAATGTTTTCTCACCAGGGGGATGATGAAAACTTGTCATTGTATTCGACTCATTCTGGTATAAATAGAGGGAGACAATAGAACATGTTACTTTAGAGTGTAGAAGGTATGAGAAAGGAAGGAGAATATTTTTGGAGGAACTTATGAAAAAAAA
>NC_051452.1:13914592-13922321 GCF_001649575.2 Kryptolebias marmoratus | reverse complement strand
AACCCATATTATTCATGAGTCCCGGAACCGCAATTCAGTCTGCGGTCCTGTAAAAGGATCGCATCCAACTTGCGATTCAGCTCCCGTAACCACACAGTTTGATTGTTGACCGCCGAACCCATCAAATGAATTTGACGATAAGTCAGGTAACTGCCTAATCCAAACAGCAGAAATCCTGTTATCAAAAACCCAAATATGTAAAGATCTTCCACGTCTTCCAGAGACAAAACCGTCAGACAAACAATATTCCATTTCCTCCAGTAATACATTGTGTATCCAGCAAAAAACGTACCATCAGGGTAGGTGGGCTATTCCTTGCCCAGTCTTCCCGTCGAGAAAATTTGATCAATTGCGTTGAGACACCAGTTGACCAGATCCATAGTTTATAAAATTTTGGAGAATATGCAAAAGAGAGGCTCCGAAAAGGGAGCAGGGCAGAGAGGCAGACGAGACATAGAGACAGAGAGACAGAGAGAAAATAAACATGTCCACATTCCACCAGGAGCAGAGCAGAAAAACTTAGAGCAGTTGCCTCAACAATGGAAGTGTAAAAAATGGCCCACTTACATTCGATGTCCCAGCCTCTTCTAGGTTGCAATTGAAGCTTTGTTAGAGATGAGAGTTGAAGTATGTTTTGCCATGCTTTGCCAGCAAACCCTCACTACATATTTAAGTCTACCAGGTCTGGGTTAGGATTAGTTCCAAAACCTACATTGTGCATTGAGGTAAGCCCGAATATAGTTGGTACCTCTTAAGCTCACCCACAAGCTCCTTGCTTTTGGCTGCCACCTAGAGCATTCCACACACGTACACACATTGACTACATGACCCCTCCTGCAGGTGGTGGCCACTTAGGAAAGCAAACCCATATTAATCATTTGGGCTTAGTGTGACTGTTCCCCATGGGTAGAGGCCTGGACACCAGGTACTTACCGACAAGCCCCTTTTCAGGCCTGGCTCTAAGATGAGGCCCCAGTAATCCATTTACGGGAAAAGGATATCAAGCTCCCTATTTTCTTCTGTCCATACGAGTTTTGTGAATCACTCTTTGTCTGGCCTGTCACCTAGGACCAGTCTGCCTCAGGAGACCTTACTGAGGCCATTTCCCCCAACAGCATAGCTCCTGGAATCATTCAGGCACACAAACTCCTCCACCACAAAAGGTAGTGATTGTTTTAAAGTGTTCAAAATCCCTTTAATATCATAGAATATTGGACTTTTACTTGGATCATTCTCATTAAAATCTAAATGAAAATCTATTTCAGTGTCTTTATTTTATTTTTCCTTTTCATCTCCCTAATGTAGCTTTAAATAATTTGATCTGAACATTTTTGTGCATTAATCCCAGATAAACAGATTCCATCTTTAGGGTCTGCGGCTCATTTTGACTTTCTGTCCACTGACAGTAAAGCCCAGAGTTTTTAAAGCTAATATTTTTTTAAATTATTGCGGGCAATCAGAAAAACTAATTTTTTTTGTGTTAGCAAAAATTCCCCTGAACCACAGTACAAATTTTAATTAAACTCTCAGAATTTTTCATTTGGTGTACCTCTGCAGGTGATTATCTTTTGAAGTCAGCCTGATTCAATATGGCTACCACAGTCAACTGACGTGAAATAACACAAAAATGGCCATAGCTCACTCTTTTTAACAGATATTAAAATAACATTTGGTGTGGTAGTAGTTCAGAGTCATGCCCAACATTTGCTAAAGTTTGGCATCAATTGTTGAAACCCTGTTTGTCTTTTACCAAAACATTTCATGATCCACTGGATGGATTTAATGGAACTCCTAAAACGTAATCACTGGAGGAACATCTAGAACTAAATACTTTTGGAGTCACACCAGTAAAAGATGGCCACCAAAGCTAATTGACCTTAGCAAAGACAAAACATGGCTAAAACTCAGTCAGTTCTATAGCTATTGAGCTAAACTTTGATGTAGTAGTAGCTGACAGTCATCTTCAACACAAGTGATAACAGATGACATGAGATCTTCCTTTCAAACTTGGACATAAATTGTGGCAGGCTTTGGGCATTCCTTTAAAGAGTGATAGGTCTGTCATTTTCTTTTGTCTTGAACAAAAAACAAACTCCCACATCTCTTTTTGTCAAAGTGAACAACAGAACAGAATGATCATATTTCCACCAGATGGCAGCAGAGTTTGTTCATTTCATGAATTGTAATGATGAGAATTTTCCATTGTTTGTGGGAAAATAACTGATATTTGAAAATATCCTCTAGTTTGATCAAAATAAAAATAAAGAAGCCTGTAAAGCAGCAGCTGCTGGAGTCTTAATGTTGGAGACGAGGAACTGAGACTCTTTCAGGGTTTTCTGCAGAATCCTGACTTACTGGATGGTTTCCAGACATAAAAAGTGCTATATATTTTTTTAAATAAATTTTTTATTTATTTATTTATATATATTAGAATACCAAATGTTGTAGACATGATGGTGGAGATGCTCTACAGATGCACGGGTAGAGACAATAATGACTGCAGATGAGATAAATAGTAATAAAGTTCAGCTGTAGAGAGAAAAACTAAAGTAAAAATCCTTCTATGTACACACACTATGCAGGTGCAGCAGTTCCATCAGTTTCAACAAACAAACAAAAAAATGTAAAAACAATTTATTTAATTTATTAAATAATTTATTGAAAACATTTTACTCTTCTTAAAGTTTTTATTTTCTTTGTATTTGAAAAAAAAGTTAATTTTATGCCTTTATTTCAGACAAAATTGTGATTTAATATTGTTTTACGGCATGCTCAATAGTTTCACTGAAATATTCATCAGATTTTATAAGAATACTGTAAATCAAAAACTTGATCCAGTCACCTTCATTGTGAAAATTATTTTGATCTGTAACTCGATCCAAACTCTTATCAGACAGTCGAGCTTTAGAGCTAAAACCCTACAGAAAATTGTTGTTACTGACAGTGACCACTCGAGGGCAGTGATGAGGATCTTTTTTTTGTTACAGTCATAGAGTTAAAAATATTGTCTAATCAAAATTTGTGATACAAAAGATCCTAGATCCTCCTAAAATTTAACACACTGGTGTAAAGTCATGAAGTCATGGCAGCGTTAGTTCAAAAATGTTTTTTTTTTTTACCCCATATGTTTAGTTGTAATTATTTTTGGCTTAAAGAAAAATGTCATGTTACACTGTGATTGACAGTAGCCAGTTGGAAATGTGTATAGGTGGATTTTTGTATCGAAGGTACATACCCACAATTTATTGTCCACAGATACTGGTTTCAAAAATACAACATGGCAGCTACTAAAAAACAAACCTGAATATTTTGGCTTCAATGTTGAGCAATGAGAGGAAGCAGGAGAAGCATTTTAATGCACCTTAGACTTACACAGATGCATTTATTGCAGCATTTCACACTACCACAGACACGCATGCAAACACCATGGGGGAGGGCCTGGGCTGGGTTTGGGGGCGGCTGAGGATCTCTGACAGCTTTGTTGGGTGGAGGGGGGTGCCTGCGGGTTACTGCCTCCTATGTGTGAGATTGTTTGTGTGTGTGCTCAAGCCATGTCCTGGAGTGGTGGGCTCCCGCTAAGTAGTCTATGGCTCCTGGGGATGTTGGCTCTGCTAGAGTCCCAAGGGCTGCACTGGGCTCTGGTGGGGGTCCCCTCTCACTAGACCTCTCGGGAGGATAGCTCACCAGGGAGGATGGGTATATGCCCTTTCACCTTGGTCCTTCTGGGTTCTATCTGCCACTGTAGACTGGTTCCTGTCCGGTGTGTTGGGGGCTCTGGGGGGGGGGGGCTTCTCCTGCTTGGTGCTGGGCAGTTTCTCTGCTGGTGGCTGGTGCGGGCACCGGGTTGTTGGGAGATGCGCTTGGCCTGTGCGATAGGAGGTGGTGGCGTGGCTGGGTTAGGGGAACTGGTGCCCTACATCTCTCCCTGTACCTCTTTGGCCTGGGGACTGCTGACACACACACACACCTTCCCGCACCGATTTATAAATAGCCCTGATGGTTGAAGGTCATACAAACACGTTACTATTACAACAATGGGCCTGCCTACTATGATGCTAGATTCAGTCTTGATTCAATAAAGTAAATCATGGAATTAGGATTCTCATTTTAAAATATCCTTTTTGTAGAGCAAATCTGTTCTGGCACATGTAGGAAGCCATCTTCTCTATATGGTATGCATGATATGCCATGACAGTACAAAAAAACCAGAGTGAAAGCAAAGATGCTTCATCCATCTTCATCAATGTTGATAGTTGAACACTGTTGGTATGAGTGTGGTTAACAAAGTTGTTATTACACTAATAAAATAGACTGGGAGTATTTAGAATGTTTATAAAATAATGCAGTTCAAACTGAAACTATCTTATGTTGAGAGGGGACAAGTTACAGGCTTTTTAGTCAAACCTTGTAACTGACATTATGCACAATCTCCTGCATGGGGATGACTCTCAGCTACTTTTTTTCTCTCTCTGCTCCTGGTGGAAGGCGGACGTGTTTCTTTTCTCTCTGTCTCCTGAACTGCCCCCTGCTTTCGGAACTTCTTTTTTACATACTCCTCCAAACATTTTTGAACTATGGATCAGGTCAGCTGGTCTCTCAACACAATTGATCAAATTTTCTCGATGGGAAGGCTGACCAAAGGAGAGCCAGCTTGCCCTGAGAAGACATTATTCACTGGATACACATTGGATTCCTGGAAACGTCGGAATCCTGTTTGTCTATCGAGTCTGTCTGTGGAAGACAGGGAAGATCTTTACATATTTGGATTTCTGATAACAGGATTTCTGCTGTTTGGATTAGGCAGTTACCTGACGTATCATCAAATTCGTTTGATGGGTTCGGCGATCAGCAATCAAACTGTGTGAATACGCGAGCTGACTCACAAGTTGGATGCGATTCTTTTACAGGACCGCAGACTAAATTGCGTTTCTGGAACTCATGAATAATATGGGTTACATCTTGGAGAAAGTTGCTTCGCTCGGAACAGGCGGAATGGTCCTGGAATTTGTCTGTTTGGATTTGCCATTGAGAAGTATTAGCAAGACTTTCAACGCAGACAAAAACAAGTCTGCCTGACCCAAAACAATTACTGTTTGTTTGTGAATTGGCTCCCCTAGGCTGACTTCAAATTTCTCCTGGAACTATGTAAACAAGATGTCCCCCTCTGCCTACATCTCTGTATCCGTCCAGAGCTCGCTGATATCATTCCATCATTCTCAAAGACAATGACGCAATTCATGGACCTATCTGCAAACACACACACACACAGTAATTCTTACATTGGCTGTTTTAGCGGGCCACTGGTACCATTTAGAAATTCTGTAGTTTAGTTTAGCTTTCTCATGTTTTTAGCTTCCTGTACACTTAGTTTAGTTCTGTACATTTAGTCATGTTTAGATCTGATTAGTTTAACTACTATTTTTGACTGTCTTAGCTCATGCTTAGATATGTCTGGTTTTACTTCAGCTGTATAGCGGGCCTGGGGTACTTTTAGATAGTTTGGTACCGTTAGTTTTAGCATTGTCATGTTTTAGCTTATTTAGCCTTCCTGTACACTTAGCTTAGTTACTGTACAATTAGTTATCATATTATATATAATTGGCTGTTAGCGGGCCTTTTTTTTTGGTACCTCATAGCATTATACCACATCAATGTTTTTTTTATTTCTATCAATTGACATAACTTGGCATTTTTTATGTTGGCTGTTTTAGCGGGTCTTGGCACTGTTAGCTAGATTCTTCGTGCCTTAGTTTAGTAATATCATGTTTTAGTAGTTTAGTTATCCTGTACCTTAGTTAGCATTGTCATGTTTTAGCTTAGTTATCTTGTACCTTAATTGACATTATCATGTTCTGTAACTTTGTATTGTTGTTTGGTTTAGTTTTCTCTCTTGTATTTTGTCTGTAACTTTGTCTGTAATTTTGTTCTTGTGTTGTAAAGCACTTTGAGTCGCCTTGTGCTGAAAAGTGTTATATAAATAAATTTCACTTTCACTTTACTACCAGACCAAATTTGTGCTCATCATCTGTAAAACTGACTGAGTTAGTGTGACTTTTTGTGTTGGCTAATGTCAATTAGCTGTGACAGCCATCTTGGATTGGATTGACTTTAATACTAAATCAGTTGTAGATGTACATCCAATAATCACTTTCTGAACGTGTCATTAAAATCTGTCCAGGGGTTCACAAAATATTTTGCTAATAGCCAAAATGGCAGAGTCCCCTGATCTTTTTTTGTGTCACACTTGGGTTTTGTTTTTTCTACCATCCTCATTTGGAAAAACTTAGCCAGGTAGGCCTTCATCTCTGGGACTGATACATAATTCCATCCATTAAATCTGAATTTTGGCTTAACTGTTTGACTGGCCAAAAACTGGTGAGCATATCTGTTGGTTTCATTTGTTATCAGTGTCCAGAAGTCATCAGTTAGAAAGAGGGACAAAAATTTAACAGGCTCAGCATCTGTTAAAACCCCCTCTCCCAAAGAGCCAACAGACTTGTCAAAGGGCCCAATCCACACCTGGTACATTTCATCGATATTCAAAAACTCATAATTTCCTACTCCTTCTACCTCCTCCACCTCCTTGTGGGCCATTACATCTCCTCTTCCCACCCCACCCACACCTCTGAATGGAGACAGGATGAAACCACTCTCCTCACTATTCAGCGATCCGTCACTCTCATCCGATAGAGAATTATCACTTTCACAAGACAAATTATAACCCTTAGAATTTTCATCAGCAAAGGTCTGAAATAAAACATCTTCTCTTGTGAACTATTTTTGACTCATCTTCTAAAAATTTGACTTTTAAAAGGAAGATGCCAAAATTTTGGGATATAATCAAAGTCTGACATGAGCACCTATTGGTGGACAGAGGAAACGACATGTGTGATTTGGGACTTCCAGATTGTTTCCATCATGCGACGTTTAAAATCAGAAATATAAAACTGAACAGGAAAAAACCACAGAACTGAAGTACATCTGAGGAAAAAGTACAGAAAACTACAAGTTCTAACATTATTCAGCTGATTCATATTCTGATCAATTACTGTTAGAAATACTTTCATCAGAAATTGTTACTCAGAAACTGTCTTCAGACATCAGCACATTCAGGACAGAAAGATATAAACACAGCTGTATTATAGCTGAAAAATAATAATAAAAAACCTGTAAGATTAACTAATCTTTTACTGTATAATAATTAGATCAAACATTAATTAGATTATCAGCCTGATCAGAACCATCCTCAAACATCTCAACAACAGATCAAGACAAAAATATTTTTTTGAAGTTTTACTGATTTATAATTTAATCAATTACTTAAAAGAACACTAGTCTCATATTGTTTAAATGTTTCATTGAAGTTTTGATGATTAATGATTCAAGAATTTGTTTTATTCTAGCTGTTTTCATTTAATTTTTGTATTTTTGCTCCAAACACAGAAACACAGAGAGAAACATTGTAATTCTATTTGATGTTTCCATATAATGAAACATCAACATGAAAAAGGATCCCAACACAAAGTTGAAGTGACAGTTAACCAGTTTATCACCGGAGGGAGACAAACCCTCACAATCACCGTCACTGACAACTTCAGAAGAAAACAAAAACTGCAGCTGTTTACTTTCACACACTCTCACACACAATAATAATAATAATAATAATAATAATAATAATAATAATAATAATAATAATAATAATAATAATAATAATAATAATAATAATAAT
>NC_051452.1:13908577-13914543 GCF_001649575.2 Kryptolebias marmoratus | reverse complement strand
AGATAGATAGATAGATAGATAGATAGATAGATAGATAGATAGATAGATAGATAGATAGATAGATAGATAGATAGATAGATAGATAGATAGATAGATAGAATCCAGTCCCTTGCTGTCCTTTTTTACCAGTTATCAAGGTGCTTACTGTGATGATTTGTATTTTGTGTTTTCTGTTTTGTTTTCTTTATTGTTTTGTTGTTGTTTTTAGTTTTTCTTTATTATCTTGTTGTTGTTTTAGTTTGGGTTTTTCCTGTTTGTATTATGCCCAGTATTCACTCCTCCTCCGTCTCTCCTTTGCCCTCCTTGCCACGCCCATCTCCACCTGTCTGTCATCATCCCCACTCACCTGTTTCCACTTACCTCGTCACCCTCAGTATTCAAAAACCCCGTCACTTCTCTCACTATCTGACGGTTCATTGTTTGTCGTTTGTCGCTGTTCTCTGTGCCATGGTTCCTTGTTGCCTTACCCTGCTGTGCATGTGGATTTTTGTTCTGTTTGAGTTACTGCCACGTCAGCTGTTTGTTTTGTTTATTGTTCTTTATTTTAATAAATAAGTTGTTGTTTTGAAAATGAGTCTGCACTCAGGGTTCGTCTCCGTCACCACAGAGCCTGACACTTACAGTAATTGTCTGTAATGCCACTCCTCCAGGAGACAGCAGCATATTAAGGGAACTCACAAAGTCAGTATGATATAACATTGCTATATTTACTGACATTCATCAAAAGACCTGAGATGTCTGAGGAAGAAGAGGCGGCTCTGCTCCTTTCTGTAAACTGAGTTTGGACAGCAGAGAGAAATGAACAGCTCCTGCTGGGAACCAGCTGATGTCCACACAGAGTCACACTCCACCACTGAGAATCAAAGAGCTGCTGAAGCGTGTGTTTGTCAGGAGAAGGCTTCATGTGTTCAGACGGGAACTGTCCTCTGACTCCCACTCAGTCTGACCCGTCACACCACATATTTTCACACTGAACACATGAAGGTGTGGCTGCACACACTCTGATCAACAACAACAGTCAGTGCGTCGCCTGCAGCAGTCAGAGCGCTCTCAATTCGGAGCCTCAGGGAGGGATTCAGACGTTTTCACTCACTTATTCTTCAGCACTTTGGACTGTTTGAACAAACTGTAAGTTTGCTTTGTTTCATCCTTGAACTTTGTCTTCAGGAACTTTCCTGTTTGTTTCTGCTCTCTAATGTTTGGAGAACATGTTGACTTCTTATTTCAGCACAAAGTTTCACCACTCTGCTGTTTGAAGACAAATCTACAGGAATATTAGATTATTGATGAACTAGAATCAAACAACATGATGAACAGCTGATGTTTATTTGTTTTCTTCACTGAACAAACTGCGTCATGTTTTTTATTTCCTGGAATCAAACTGTCGTCTCCACTATTAAAGTCAGACACAACAGCTTCTTGCTGCTTCCAGTCAGACCTTTCAAAGTAAAATTACATTAGTATTAGTTCAGATGTGTTTGATTTCAGTCAGGTTGTGAAGTTGCGTGGAGCTTTGATGGAGCAGATAATCCACTTGTATAGTTTGATGGTTGTGAAATAAAGCAGTGTTCATTCTGCTTCACTTTAGTCTTTGGACTTCCTCCATTGTGCAGTTGCAGCAGGAAACACTTTGACTGATCAGGACCTACAGTGTGTGATTCTGCAACTTCTTCACTCAGACTTTCCAGCCAAACTGGAATCACTTCATTCCTTTAACATAATCCTTTAGTTTCTGCTTGGTCTCACAAAATCTCAAACATTTTCTTGTTTCCTGTTTTCAGATGTTCCTTTGATTTAATTTCAGTCTGTTTAGAATGGTAGACTTTTTCTCTGCTTTATTAAACTCCTCCCAGAAGCTGAGATCTAACATGTGTCTCTGTTTGTATTTCCTATTCAAAAGTCTGAAAACTGAACAGGAAGAATGAGTCTGACGCTTTGAACACTGATGATCCTCTGTTGCATCATCTGTCAGCTGAAATGCTTTCAAATGTTGAACTGAGTGAATGTGAACGGACTGAAGCTTCCAGTCAAAGTCATTCAGTGTGTGTCAGTGAGTGGAAATGTGTGTGTGCTGAGCTGCAGCTAAATAGCTTCATCTAGTGAACTGATAGTAGAAGTATAGCAGCTGATGGCAGCTTCCTCTGCCTCACTCTGCTGTCTGACTGCATTCTACCAGATATGGAAAGATTACTACAATAATGTATTCAGGTAAAGGTTACTATGTTGAAATTTTACTCAAGTATAAGTAAATTTACTAGTATAAAAACCTGCTCAAGTAAAAGTGAAAAGAAAGTGATTAAAATGTACTTCAAGTAACATTTACTTAGTTACTATTTCTCAGCAGGTGTACAAAGGACGAGGGGATTTCTTTTTTTTCTCAAACAAACTCTTAAATAAAATAAAAAGTTGATATTTTAAAATAAAATTATAAACTAAAACATGTCTACACATGATATTTAAAGCACTTAGAGAGAATAAATTGTCATTTAAACGCAGACCATTCCACAGTGCTCAACTTGTTCAGAAACAAAACATGTTGAACAAAACATAAAGCAGCTGGTAGAAAAACTCTCAAATGTCCTGCCCTGGTCTGGATTTTGATGACAATTCATTCTTGTGGCTACAGTTAGACAGTTCTTGCTCACAGAGACATAAGAATATGTATATAAATGATTTTTAAAACAGTGGAAGGTGTGAACATGTGTCAGACTTTAATTAGGGTCGTATTCATACCTGACACATTTGGTCCGCTTTAATCGAAGCATAGTTTGTTTTCAGCCTTGGTCCGGACTTTTTTGTGCAGGTGTGAATACAGTCATGCGAACTCCGGTGCGGATCAAACAACCGGACCGAGACCCGCTTTTTGAGGTGGTCTCGGTCCGCTTCCAAACGAACTCTGGTGCGGTTCGCTTCTGATGTGAATACAGACCGGACTTGAACCAAATTAACTACGTAAAGCATGCACCTTTTTGGACTTCACAGGCCACTGTTGCTAAGCATCATGGGACAAATAGCATTATTTGCTTCTTCGAGTTGCGGCACGCATTTGCCAGCGCCGTTCCAAAATTAGAAGTAAAACGTCGTTAAACCGACTTTGAATGAGCTGCTCTTGAATTTCAAAATGGTACTATAATTGTACCAACAGAACGAATGTGCACATAACAAATACAACACGCAGGACTTCCATCTGTATTTCCGGGTCTGTGCTCTGTGCTCCAACCGCTGCCCCTGTCTTTCTGTCCAATGGGAGCAATGATCGTCACCCACGTGGCTTTGTTTGTAAATTATAGTTCGCTTACAAAAAAGCACAATGTGAATGCAAACCACACCAAACAAAAAAAATAAAGTCCACTTTTGGTCCGGACCAAACAAGCAGACCAAAGGACTTTCCTGGTGTGAATACACCCTAAAACTAATTTCAGGTGTTATGAGGTTCTGACGGTCAGTGGATTATCAGAGGGCTGGACCACAAAGTGAAGTTAACAGTTTAGCTGCTATGATGAGTTGAAAGTCTGAGTTTTCAAAATCACAGAGGAGCATTCCTTTGAGGTGAACAGAACAGAACAGAGACTGAGTTTCAGCCTGGTTAGATCACCATGGTAACAGAGACTGAACTCATCACTTGCTCCAGATCAGTTAATGAATTCAGTTTCAGCTGACACTGTCAGTAAGAAACTCCGTCTGTGCACTGATTCTTTTCAAGCCTCATTAAAAAAGCCCAGCAGAGACTCTTCTTCCTGCGGAAACTAAAACAGGCTCAGCTCCACCAAAAAGTCGATGCTCTACTTTTACAGAAGCAAGTTTGACAGCATCATCATAGACTTTTTCACAGTATGGAAGGCCAGCTGTGCAGCTGCTGAGCGGAAGATCTTGACCATAGTGAAAGCAGCCCAACGCATCATAGGTCTGGAGCTCCCATCTCTGGACAGTCTGTACACCACTAGACTGAGGAAGAGAGCACCTAAGGCCTACAATGACCACACAGATCCAGGCAACCCATCTGGCAAGCGGTTTGGGACAATAAGATCTCACACCAGCAGAATCAGAAACAGCTTTTCCCCAGAGCTGTAACTCTCTTCAATTTGGTATAGGCTGCATGTCTGAGTGTCTCTGAGGTAACAATGCTAACAGCTAACAGCAGAATGAAGCAGGTTCATTCATTTAACTTGAACCCTGAGCATCTCGTAAACATGACAAGGAGTTCCAGGAGTTTTTTTAATTATCTTTAGTTTGACTTGAGCAGAAGTCGTGTTGAAGGTTTAGCTGCCCACCAGTGAATAGGTGACATGCTGACAGGTAATGGATGTCTGTCAACTGTTGCAACTTTTGTTTATACACAATCTCTATGGGTTAATTGAAAAGGGAAGTTTCTACTTTGGGGCTCACATGTTTACATTCACACTTTTTACTCTGTAACAGATTTTATATGTAACTAAGTACAATTTTTGAAAACATATTCAAGTAAAAGCAAAAGTATAGATTTAAATGTTTACTTGAAAAATACTAAGTAAATGTAATCTTTTCTCAATTACAGTAACGCAAGTAAATGTAATTTGCTACTTTCCACCTCTGCATTCAGCTGACACTGAGATGATGATGGGACAAAGAGCCAATCAGATCATAGGAGGAGCAGCTGATCTTTTTACAGCATAAATAATGGAAAGGATGATTAGAGTTGATGTGCAGATGAATGATTTGTGTTTCCTCTGCAGGTGAAGGTAGAAAGTGTGTGTGAGCTGATTTGGATGTAAATTCAGCAGCATGGATCAGTGTGAGGACAGAGAGGAGGGAGTCCCTCCCTTTAAAACCACTCTGTGTGGGGAACATGAGAGCCAGAGCAAAGATCAGAGGTGAGATGACCATCTCTAAGTGTCCATGACTCTTCTCCATGTCAGAGCTCAGCACTCACATCAACACACTGCCTTTATTCACAGGAAGAGACCTGGAGATGGACCTGGAGATGGACCTGAATCCAGTCGTGTGGTCTTGATGCTCGACCGTGCATTGAAGCGATTTCTTGATTTCAAACAGAAGAATTCATCTGACAATCAGTAAGGAGATCGTAGTGTTTAAATGAACCTGAAAATTTCTTATTTAGCAGTGTAACAAGATCTCCTGGCACAACTAGAAAATAACAAGATTTACTTTTGAGTTGAAAAGAGTCTCGCTAATAAAAAAAGAAAAAAGATTTCATGACTTTGGCTGGTGAGATCATCACTGAAAATTTCTCCACCACTTTAAATGGTTTCTGTGGCATCAGTCTATAAAATAAAAGTTTTGTTAAACTAAAGGCCCTTAACGAGCTAAAAGTTTAAAACAGTCATTTAAGTTTGATATTTATATTTCAGGCTGAGAAAGCTTTAAAGGATGGAGTAGTTTATGGTGGACAGAAATACCAAAGGTAAGAAGGTAACCAGTAAGAAAAATGGTGAAGATTAAGAAAATGATCTTTTAATAAGAAAAAATGAACTGTTTTGACTGATAAATAAGTTATAATGAGAAAAGTTAATTTCAAATTATGTATGAATATTTTTTCTTACAAAATCTGAAAAACATGTCAAATTATTATTTTTTTTTCAGCAACAAATTGAATAAAAGGTTGGCCCTTGGATAGGATTTTAATTTGGCTGCTAGTGAAAATGACTTGGACCCTCTTCTAGGATCTAAAATGACTCTGACGATAAACTTTTTCTTAAAAATATTGTTAAACTTGTGTCCTGTCTGTTTCCCATGGACCCAGGAATTTGTCTTGTCCCATCTTGTGGAATAAAGACAGGACAGGTTGTGTGCTTCACTTTTACATTTCAAAGACAGAACTCATAACTTACATGAAGAAGTAATCTTTATTCATAGGAATCAACACAACAGTAAACCGAGACCTGAACCTGAGCCTGAGCCTGAACCTGAACCTGAACCTGAACCTGAACCTGAACCTGAACCTGAACCTGAACCTGAACCTGAACCTG
>NC_051452.1:13884296-13905576 GCF_001649575.2 Kryptolebias marmoratus | reverse complement strand
CACCTCAGTGGATGTGCTGCTGACAAACCTCATCAGGGGGAACCTGCTTCCCTCTGCTCGCCTCTGGATAACCACACGACCTGCAGCAGCCAATCAGATCCCTGCTGAGTGTGTTGGCATGGTGACAGAGGTCAGAGGGTTCACTGACACACAGAAGGAGGAGTACTTCAGGAAGAGATTCAGAGATGAGGAGCAGGCCAGCAGGATCGTCTCCCACATCAAGACATCACGAAGCCTCCACATCATGTGCCACATCCCAGTCTTCTGCTGGATCACTGCTACAGTTCTGGAGGATGTGTTGAAAACTAGAGAGGACGGAGAGCTTCCCAACACCCTGACTGAGATGTACATCCAATTCCTGGTGGTTCAGACCAAAGTTAAAAAGGTCAAATATGATGGAGGAGCTGAGACAGATCCACACTGGAGTCCAGAGAGCAGGAAGATGATTAAGTCTTTGGCAAAACTGGCTTTTGAGCAGCTGCAGAAAGGAAACCTGATCTTCTATGAATCAGACCTGACAGAGTGTGGCATCGGTATCAGAGCAGCTTCAAAGTACTCAGGAGTGTTCACACAGATATTTTTAGAGGAGAGAGGGCTTGACCAGGACAAGGTGTTCTGCTTTGTCCATCTGAGTGTTCAGGAGTTCTTGGCTGCTCTTCATGTCCATCGGACCTTCATCAAAAAGGGGGTCAATTTAATGGAAGAACATCAACCAAACTCCAAGAAATCAATATTTTTTAGGGCTACAAAACTAAATTATCTTCATCAGAGTGCTGTAGACCAGGCCTTACAGAGTCCAAATGGACACCTGGACTTGTTCCTCCGCTTCCTCCTGGGTCTTTCACTGCAGACCAATCAGACTCTCCTACGAGGCCTGCTGAAACAGACAGGAAGCAGCTCACAGACCAATCAAAAATCCATCCAGCACATCAATAATCTGATCAGTGAGAATCTGTCTGCAGAGAAAAGCATCAATCTGTTCCACTGTCTGAATGAACTGAATGATGGTTCTCTAGTGGAGGAGATCCAACAGTCTCTGAGTTCAGGAAGTCTCTCCACAGATGAACTGTCTCCTGCTCAGTGGTCAGCTCTGGTCTTCATCTTACTGTCATCAGAAAAAGATCTGAATGTGTTTGATCTTAAGAAATATTCTTTCTCAGAGGAGGTTCTTCTAAGGCTGCTGCCAGTTGTCAAAGCCTCTAACAAAGCTTTGTAAGTACAGGTACAGTGGGATGTTTCTAACTATATTATTCTTGTTCTTACAGGAGAAAAAATTACAAATTCCTTCATGTCTTGTTTTTCTTCAGACTGAGTGACTGTACTCTCAGCAAGGAAACCTGTGAAGCACTGTCCTCAGTTCTCTGCTCCCAGTCCTGCAGTCTGAGAGAATTGGACCTGAGAATCCTTGATTCAGATGTGAAGCCTCTGTCTGATGGACTGCAGAGTCCAAACTGTAAGCTGGAAACTCTCAGGTCAGTTTTCTCTGCTGGTCTGACAGTTTTTTCTACTGTTTCAGCTTCATACAGTCTCAGAGATATACAAATCCTAAACATTTTCAGCAGTTTTTAATTTATCTGGATAACTCTGTCACTATCTGCTGATTTAGTTCAAACTTCACACACGTGGAAACTCTGAGGAAAAATAGAGAAAATATGTATTTATAGTATGGAGAAAAAAAATGAAAAGACAAAAAAACGTAATTTTGTCTTTATGTCAGTCTTATACAAAGGTTATGTTTTTTCAGTTGTGGAGAATAAACTAGTGTATTTCTTGGGCGGTCCCAAGCCCGGGTAAATGATGAGGGTTGTGTCAGGAAGGGCATGTGGCGTAAAACACTTTTGCCAAAACAAACATGCGAGTTCATCCAAGTAACACCATTCCGGATCAGTCGAGGTCCAGGTTAACAACAATGGCCAAACAGAGTGCTGGCAGAAATTGGGCTACTGTTACTCAAAGACCACAAGGAGGGAAACATACCAGGAGACCCGAGGGAGATTGTGGACTGTAGTTGTTGCAGATGACAGTGTGGTCAGACAGCATTTGATGGTGGTGTGTAGGATGACTGTTGTAGTGAAGAAGAGGAAAGAGTAAAGGCAGAGAAGAGGAACAAATGGTGGAAGTTGAGGAAGGAAGAATGTTGTGAGGAGTTCAGAAAGAAGCTGTAAAAGACTCTGGGTGGTAAGAAAGAGCTTCCAGATGACTGGGCTACTACAGCAGCAGTGAGTAGAGAGACAGATAGGAAGGTACTTGCCGTGTCATCTGGACAGCAAAAAGATGATAAGGACACATGGTGGTGGAATAGTGAAGTGCAGGAAGTTATCAAAAGGAAGAGGTTAGCCAGGACAAAATGGGACAGTGAGAGGACTGTAAAGAGTGGACAGGAATATAGGGACATGGAATGTAGGACAAAGAGGGAGTTAGGAAAATCAAAACAGAAGGAATATGATGAGTTATTTAAGAGGCTGGACACTAAGGACGGAGAGAAGGACTTGTATCTACCGGCAAGAGCGATAGATCGGGCAGGAAAAAATGTGCAGGAGGTTAGGCTTGTTAAAGATAAAAATGGTAATGTTCTAACAAGGAGTAATTTATGACAAAAGGGCGGCAGCAAAGGTCAAAGGAAAGATTTACAAGACAGTGGCGAGACCAGCTATGTTGTATGGTTTGGAGACAGTGGCATTTACTAAAAATCAGGAGGTGAGGAGGATGGATACGATTAGGAATGAGGTCATCAGAGGTACAGCACAGGTTGAATGACTGGGACATAAAGTTAGAGAGGCCAGGCTGAGATGGTTTGGACATGTGCAGAGGAGGGACAGTGGGTATATTGGTTATATTATATTGGTTGGTTGTTACATGGTTGAATTAACTTTGACCTAAATCTTATGTTTTATTGATATATTATCTGCAGACTGAGTGTGAGAAACCTGTCGGAGAGAAGCTGTGAAGTTCTGTCCTCAGTCCTCAGCTCCCAGTCCTCTGGACTCAAAGAACTGGACCTGAGTAACAACAACCTGCAGGATTCAGGAATCCAGCCGCTGTCTGTTGGACTGAAGAGTCCAGACTGTCATCTGGAAACTCTCAGGTCAGGAGGTTTTTATTGTTCAACATAACCTAATGACTTTCTATCAGAACAGATGATATTAACAAGAGCAAACAGTCCTCACACACCTGTGGGTAAAATTTTCAGCAACACAACATGAATATAATTCTACTAACAGGAAGAAAAGAGTCTGAAGTTCCTACTGAACATATATCACAAAGCAAATATGATGAGAACTATGTAAAATAACAAAAAAACAAAACATCCTTTCCAACAATTTCGACTCTGAGTGGTTCAAAAACCGATAATGTCATCTCTTTAGATTACATCTAATAGGGTAACTTTTATTAGACTGAATGATTGCTTGAACTCAGTCTTAGACTGAGATCATTTGGTGTGTAACTGTGTGTATTACCAAATATTTGTACAAAAACATATTTAAGGATACTTTTTGGAGGATGTTAAAAAGGTTTTGAGTTCTGTGATGTTACTACGACAGACCAGGATCCTCTCTAATACATAATTTATAACTAATATTTTTAATCACTGCAGTTTTTTTCTTTCCAATCTTTATCAGATGTGATGTTGATTAATTAAGTTTTTTAAACACAAGAAAAGAAACTGAGGAATAACAAAGAATTACTTAAGTTTTCACTTTAGCCATCAGCTTTCTGTGTTTTTCTGTTGTTGTTTCATTTTTTGGTTTTCAGGACGAGCTGGGGAGGGCTTTTTTTCCTGTTGTGCAGGGCTGTCATTCCTGCCACCTGCCACTCAGCTGTTTGTCATTAGTGCTGATTACCATCTAGGCTAAGACAGTATTTATTGTTGGTCCATTAGTTGCCTCATGTTGTTCTTCTTGTGTTCTTCGTGGAATTTCTTCCGTTTATCCTCCTGTGTTTTCCCCAGATCCTCCTTGAACCGCAATATGCTGTAGCTGTAGAAATCCTCCTTGAGTAAACCTCCATGGATCCCCTCTTGCCACCTACAGGAGATGTCAACCCAACCTTTAACCCTAAATCTGCCTGCTCTGCTCTCTTCATGCTCATCAATTCTTAATACTCACCTCTCCTAGACAGTTGGAATCCATCTTTTCCTTAACAATCTAAAAATCACAAGGGACAAAGTAAGAGACATTTTCATAAAGTATTCTAACCTCTTCTTTCATATACTTAATTGTGAAGCCACTGATTAACTCTCTAATTTGCTCCACAGATGAAAATAGTCAATACTTCCTGCTGCCTTCAAAAAAAAGCTCTTAAGTTATTTATCGTTTTCCTGTTCAGATTTTTTTCGGTCAAAGTATTTAAATAGCCCTGTGAAGCTTTAAGTTTTTTCTATAACAGAATGGACCAACTAAGGCAAAACACAGGGTTCTACTGAGATCAAAAATTTCCTCTCAGTGCCCATGGTATCACTATAGAGTGACACAAGTGTTTCCTGTATAAATTAAATGCACAAGAACAATAAAGATTGGAGCAACTTGGTACTATATTAACGTCAACCAGAAATTTATCCCTTGACAACCTTCTCTCCAGGCTCAAGTGTCATTTCAATCTCAGCTACCAGAAACAGCATCCTCCATGTCCTATTAATTTTTCATTATACCACCAGAATGCTACAACTGCTGCAACAGATTTTTATCCAATGTTCCTTAAATTTTTATTGGAATCCAGGTTCCTTCCATTCAGTCAGTAATAGGCTTGCTTTCTTGATAAACTCTTTAGCTGGATGACAAGTTTTGGACACCATTACACATAAGACTATCTCCATTCATTTCATTGTTTCTGGTAACCATCAACAACAAGGTCAGTTTTTCATAACCTCATCACTTCACTATCATATAGATCTAGATTTTCCCTGGCTCAACACACACAATCCTACTATAAATTGGTCCAAAAGAAGAATTTGCAGTTGGAGCCCTCATTGCTTAGCTAATTGTTTCAGATCTGTGGTTACCTCTTCTCCACCACGCAGCATGCCTCCTGATGAAGTAGATGTCTAAAAGGTCCTCTCTGTGTACCACAACCTGCTCCCAGTATTCAACAAAGAAAGGGCTCTCTTATTATCGCCTATCCGCCATACGACTGTGCTATTGACCAGCGACCAGGTGCTCCACTTTTCTCCAGCCAGCTGTGTCATCTTTCTGGCCCTGACTATGATACCTGAGGACAGAAGACTACCTAGCCACAGGAATCATTCATCTGTCAACTTCCCCAGTGTGTGCTGTTTTTTTCTTTGTTGAGAAGGATAAGATGCTTTGTCAATGTACTGACTATAGAGGCCTTAATCAGATCACTGTTAGGAACAAATATTATCTTCTACTAATCCATTCTGAGTTTGAGGAGCTCCATTTGCCTAATTTTTTCCAAGCTGGACTTACATAACACCTATCATCTCAAGCGCATGAACGATGGAGACAAATGGAAGATGGCTTTCAAGACACCCATAGGACATTTTGAGTATTTGACAAATGCCCTTTGGCCTTATCAACATCCTTGCTGTTTTTCAAGCTCAGGTCAACAATATTCTGCAAGACTCCCTGAACCTTTTTGTGTTTGTCTATCTTGACGATATCTTGATCTTTCTGAGGATCTAGAACATCAGACCTACGAAAGACAGATACTGCAAAGAGTACTGGAAAACCGATTACAGTATGTCAAGGCTGAAAAATGGGATTTCCATGTTTCCTTAGTGGTGTTTTTAGGGTATATTTTCAAGAGCAAGCAGATGAAGACAGACCCAGAAAAGATCCAAGCAGTTGCTGACTGGCCCACACCAACCTCAATGAAATGACTGTAATGTGTCCTGGAGTTTGCAAACTTCTATGGAAAGTTCATTCAAAACTACAGCCAGACGGTGGCTCCTATGACCAGACTCACCTCTATTTACCAACACTTTGTTTGGACACCTGATGCTGAAACAGCTTTCCAGAGACTCAAATAACTTTTCTCTACAGCACCAGTTCTTGTCCACCAAGAGTCTCCTAAAAATTTTAGCATAGAAGTCAATACCTCTGACGCTGATGAGGAAAAGTTATCTCAACAAGTGAACACAGACGTTGTGCTCCCTCCACGTGTATTACTCTCCTACAAACTTTCTCTGGCAGAGAGGAATTATGTTGGGAACCACAATCTTCTAGCAATCAAGATGGCCCAAGAAGAATAGAGGTATTGGCTCAAGAGTGCTAAATTCCTATTTATAGTGTGGAGTTATCACAAAAACTTTGCCTACATACAGACCACTATATCCCTCAATCCCAGAGCCACAATTCACTTCCCGGATTTTGAAGGTTTTCTGTAACACCTTGAGGGTCACCATCAGAGTTCATCTTCTTTCCACCCACAGAGCAAAGGCCAAAGTGAATACTGGAACCAAGAAGTTGTGGCCACACTCAGATGCAACATTGACAGTCATTCCTTGACTTGGAGTTTGCAGTCTCCATGTATCGAGTATGCCCATAACACCCTCATCTCCTCTGCAACTGGTCTCTCCCCTTTTGAAGCTTCTGTTGCCTATCACCCTCCATTGCTTCATTTCATAAATCCAAGATCACAGTTCCATCTGTACATCATCACCTACCATGTGTCATAAATGGTTGAAGTTTTTAAACTCAGAGCTGTGTTCACAGAGACAGAGAAGATCCAGACACAGGTAAGCAATTTAAAAGTTTATTTTAACAAAGGAGGGGGGAAGTGGGGAGAGGGCCAGAGGAGCTGTAACAACAAAGATAAACTGGTAATTATTATTTTTTTGTGATTATTCCTCAAACATGAATTCCTGAGATTACTCTTACTGTGCTGAGTCTGTTTCGTAAGATTTGAGAGGGAGAACGATTTCAGGTCAGGTTGGCGAGGTTGTGTCCTGGAGAATGGCAAGTCGGAGCCGGGCGGGTAGTGGATGCTGAACAGAACACAAGTGGCAGCATTGAGGTAAGTGAGAACTCCTGGTTTCTTTCACAGAGGAAGTGACGAGTCCAAAAGGATTTCCAGCAGGCACGAGGACTGCAAAATTACAGGAGACAAGGTAAGATCCAAAATACTCAGAACACAAGTTAAGTTCACTTAACTTGGTTGAGCTACCAAATGGTATACAAGAATCCAGCATGGAGTCCAAGCCAGACTGGAGTCTAAATACCCGCCAGGTGGTAATCAGCCGGGTTGAATCCAGCTGAGAACAATCAACTCCGCCTGCCACTTAAAACTGCAAAGAGTTTAAACACAATAACCTGGAATCCTCTCACCATGCTGAAGGCGAATTTTGCAAGAAACCAGAGCTGTCCTTCTTCGTTTAGACAATCAAAACAAGAAATTTGCAGATCGAAGGAGAATACAGGCTCAACAATACTCACCCAGACAAAGGGTCTGGCTGTCATCATGTGATATTCTCTTGAAAGACGTTTCCACCTGGCTCCTAGGTTTCTTGACTGTTTTGAGGTGGAAACTACCATTAGTCCATCTGCAGTTCGTCTCAAGTTTCTGTCAATAAAGGTTCACCCTACTTTCCATGTCTCCCAACTCAAACCAGTCACTACCAGTCCTCTGTGCCCTCTAGCCAACCCCCCACCTTCCCTATTGTCAACCATTTGATGTACACTGTACATCGGATCCTCAATATCCGTCATTGGGACTGAGGTTTTCAGTACCTAGTGAAAGGGGAGGGTTGTGGTCCAGTGTAGTAATCCTGGAGTAACCGTTTTTTCTTTATGGATCTCACTCTGATTACTGACTTTTATTGTGCACACCCAGACAAATGGCCAAGGACAACAGGTGGCGTCCACTGATGAGGGGGTATTTTAACAATTCTGTTTTTTCTGTGGTTCTTTGATCTTTTATTTTCAGAATGAGCTAGTGAGGACATTTTTTTTCCTGTGGGGCAGGACTGTTTTTCCTGCCAGCTCCCACTCAGCTGTTTGTCATAAGTGCTTATTACCACCTGGGCATATAAGGCTGGGGTGTGGCAGTATTCTGCCTTGCTGCCTTGCTTTTCCCTAACTCCTCCCTTTTTTCCCCTTTTTTGTAATAATAAAAACCTGGCCAATCTCTATCCCACAGGGTGAAAAGCTTTTTTGGATCCTCAGCATTTAAAATTTTATCATTTAAAATTTAGAAAATTATTTATTAGCCTGAGTGAGTGTCTCACCAAATAACAGTGGTTAGAGTTCGTTGATCCCAGTGCTGGAGAAAACCCAAGGACGAACCGATGAGCCAGCCCTCTTCTCTCTTAAATAAAATGAGGTTTGAGGCTGGAACCTTGTGTCCAGGTCTGTACCATACACTGCGCTCGCCAATGTCCTCGGATGTCCAGTCGAGGGATCCGGGTCATGGCACCAAACTGTTGTGGCAGAAAAATAATTTTCAGACACTGTTAGATGAAAACGCTCAAACAGGTTTATTTATATATTGTGCACAAAACAGAGAGCATTAAAGACAATTAAGAATTATCATCAGAGTCCCTGGTCCAAATGAGGAAGCTCTGAATCAAAGCTCTGGCTCCCCAAGTCCATACAGGAGCTTTTATTAAAGATATTGAAATACTAGACCAAAGGAGGAGTTAGTGAAAAGCAAGGCAGTCTGGTTCCCTTGAGGAGAAAATTCAACATCACTCCTGTAAACAAGGTCATTCTGTGAGAAGTCATAGCATATTCAGGACTCAACAACAGGTGTTACCTTATAATAAACTCTGCCATTACATCCGTTATTTACCTCATGATGTTTTTGTGTTCTTCCTGGAATTACCTTTGTTAATCCTCCTGTGTGGCCCTTAGACGTCTACTCGAACTGCAATACATTGTAGAAATTAGTGATGGGCAAATTAAGCTTTTCTGAAGCAGTGAAGCTTGCTTTGGAAAAGGGTTCATTGTATGAAGCTTTCCAACACAGTCCTCTTTGGCGCTATCTTGCGGCAAGAAGTACGGAGAGCCGCTTAAAGAAACACAAAATCAAGTGCTTTATTATGACGGAGTTGAAAGCTGTTTAAAATCATGAGATATTTCTGTCTGTTTTCACTGTGCTTTATATAAATAAACTCAAATGGAAGAACGTCCTCTCTTCCTTACTGGCTCCATGTATCACTATCGTGCTGGTTTGTTATTTTGCACTACTTCCTCTCCAAAACACACCACAAATGCTGCCAATGATTCATGTCCCTTTAAACCTTTTGAATCAGGCACTAAAGCATTGACCTAACTTAAACACTTCTGAAGCTTTGGACGTCATTGATCACGCCACTTTTTCCGAACGAATCACTCTCCGACACAGAGCTTCTGAAACACTATGTTGTTTTTTTCGATACATGCACCGGAGCTTCAGCTTCAATTTGCCCATCACTGGTAGAAATCCTCCTTGAGTAAACCTCAGCTCCTTGGATCACCTTTTACCACATACAGGAGAAGTCAGCTCGATGTTTAACCCCAAATCTGCATGCTCCACTCTCTTCATGATCATCAATTCTTCTTACTCACCTCTCCAGGACATTTCGAATCCAGCTCTTCCTCAATGACCTGAAAATCACAAGGGACAAAGTAAGAGATTTTCACAAACAATTCTAACTTCTATTTTCACATACTCACCTGTGAAACTATTGAATGCCTCTTTGATTCTCTCCACAGATTAAAACAGTCAATACTTTTTGCTGCCTTCAAATAAAACAATTAAGTTACTTGTTTCCTGTTTGGATTTTTTCAGTCAACGCATCATGAACCCTGGGAAGCTTTAAGTACTGACTGACATTCTCATGATTTCTAAAGATTGACATTGACCAGGATTGTTTTACTCATTTGTTCTAATATATGAAAAAACAGATAAACAATGAGAAAGTTTTTTTTTCTTTTGTTCTTGATATTTAAGAAACGTGTTTGATTTGAATCACAAATCTCATAAATTATTTCTGCTTGTCTCCTCAGACTGGGTTTCTGTAACCTGTCAGAGAGAAGCTGTGAAGTTCTATCCTCAGTCCTCAGCTCCCAGTCCTCCGGTCTGAAAGAACTGGACCTGAGTAACAACAACCTGCAGGATTCAGGAATCCAGCTGCTGTCTGTTGGACTGAAGAGTCCACACTGTCACCTGGAAACTCTAAGGTCAGGAGTTTTTTTTCTATTTAACACAATTTAATGAGTTTATATAGTGTAGTATATTAACAAAAGCAAACTTTCCTCACAGATATGTAGGTAAAATACTCAGCAACAACATGAATATAATTCTAACAGGAAGAAAAGAGTCTGAAGTTCCTACTAAACATATATCACCGAGCATATATGAACAGAACAATGTGAATTAACAGTAAACTAAATTATTATTTACAATAAGTTAGAATCTGAGTGGTTTAAAAATATATAATCTAATCTATCTGGTTTCATTAGACTGAATGATGGATTGAATTTAGTCTTAGACTGAGACCTTTTAACAAATATATAAACAAAAACATGTTTAAGGATAAATTTAGGAGGATGTTTAAAAGGTTTTGAGTACCGTGATGTTACTGCTACAGACCAGGATCTCTCTAATATAAGACTGAAAACTAATATTTTCAACCACTGCTGTTTTTTTTATCTTTCCAATCTAAATCTGATGCAGATGAATGGTAAAGTTGTTTACACATAAGAAAAGAAATGAAGGAAAAGCAAATTAATTGGTTTTATATATCAACCATCAGCTCTGATTTCTAAAAACTGACATCAATCAGAATCGTTTCACTCAATTGAAACACTGCATGAAAATATTGATTGTTTGAATCACAAATCTAATATTTTATTATCTTCTGTCTCTTCAGGCTGAGTTACTGTAACCTGTCAGAGAGAAGCTGTGAAGTCCTGTCCTCAGTCCTCTGCTCCCAGTCCTCCAGTCTCAAAGAACTGGACCTGAGTAACAACAACCTGCAGGATTCAGGAGTGAAGCTGCTTTCTGCTGCCCTGAGGAGTCCACACTGTCACCTGGAGACTCTCAGGTCAGGATCAGAGTCCTGGGTTAGACTCAGCAGTCTTGAACTTTTCCTTTCACCCATGACCTTTAAAGCTTTGTTTTACCATTATTTTTTTTTCTTAACTTAATTTGTTGAGTCCAACAATATGATAAAAACCTGTTAATTACCAGCGTCTGTAAGGACAGTGCGTGGCGAACCCAATGTGTAGACTTGTCTTAAATTAAAAAACTAATTTATTAACAAACGAAAACAAGAAAATAACAAGCTGACAAGGCAGCAGAACCTAACAATAACAAAAATCCAAACCTTAGTCCAAACGACAAGGCACAGCATGACATGGTAGGAACCAGACTGTGCAAGTAAGCAACAATGGACCAGCGAGACAGTGGAGGAAGTGACCAGGTTTTAAAGCAGAGGGTAATTAAGGAAAGTGGGCACAGGTGAGTGATACAGCTAGGAACAGGTGAAGATGGATGTGGTAGAAAGACAAGAGATAAACAGAAGAGAAGTGAATGATGACAGGACACAAAGACACAAGGAAAAAGGACCAAACTAAGACACAACTAAACATAAAGGTAACTAAATAACAAAACAAAATAAACAATAAACTCAAACAGAAGCATGAATCACAAACAAGAAAACCTAACCCCTGAACACAGAAAAACAAAGCACCAAGAACCAAAGCCAAAAATAAACTCATAATTCTTTAAATCCATGACGGAGTCAGAGATTTTCTTCCACTCATGATCTATAAAGTTATGTTTTAGCTATTGTTTTTCCCTAATTTGTTGAGTCCACTAGTATGATAAAAGCTTGTTTATTACCAGGGTCAGTATTACTTCAGGACCTGTAGAATAACTTTTGACCATTGACTACTGAGCCGCAGAAGCCATAAATCTGACTGAATTGTAGAGATTTGTCTCAGTTCCCAAAGATCCAAAATCCAATGCAGTCAGGATTCATTGTGAAGTCTGCTTTTATTAATAACTACCAGAAGATGTGTGTTCAATTTTTGTATTCATTTTATATTGTCCATGTGCCTTTCAATTTACCTTTACCATGACTCATTTTGGTTTGTTTGTTTTTTAGTTTCCTCTCTCGCTGGAAATTTTAAAAACTGGAATTTAAGGAATACTGATCTTGTATATTTCATGTGCATGTTTTGTGGGTGTGTTTGTGCAGGCTGTCAGGCTGTCTGATCGCAGAGGAAGGCTGTGCTTCTCTGGCCTCAGCTCTGAGCTCCAACCCCTCCCATCTGAGAGAGCTGGACCTGAACTACAATCATCCAGGAGACTCAGGAGTGAAGCTGCTCTCAGCTGGACTGAAGGATCCTCACTGGAGACTGGACACTCTCAGGTATGGAGAAACCTGCTGCAGACACACACAATGTCTGATAGAGGAGGAAGAACTGGAAACATGTTCTCTGTTCTTCACTCAGCACTGTCTTTCTGCTTCATGCTGGATATGAAGCATATATGAACAATCAGACAAGTAGGAGCAGTTTTTCCTTTTTTTCCTAAATAAACTCTGCTTGAACAGAAACAGTAGATATTTCTGTTTTGTAGGCAGTCTCCTATGGAAATAAATCAGTCTCAAAAATGTCCAAAAGCAAACAAAAAGATTTGTATGCAAACAATAAGATTCAAAAATGTATAATAGTTTTTCAAATGTACACATTTGAAACTGTACAAGTATAAATATGGTACACATACAAATTGTCAAATGCTCCTGCACAAATCACTTGTTGCAGGCAGATCAGTAAACATGAGCACATGGATCTGCTTGTCTGTTGATGTCACTTTTGATACTTTATCACCACTTCATATTGTCAAATGTAATGCTGCGTTCAAGGCTAATGAAGAGCTGTGACATCTGGACCTCAACAACAAATTTCAAGTCCTCTGTTTAGGATACAATGATGAGACTTTATAAATTAATTAAACTATTATACATCAATAAAACCACCTGAGCATGATCACTTATGAGTTTCAATAACAGTGTGGTTGTTGAACTAAATAGCAGCTTGATGATGTGACTGCATTTCAAAGTGGAAATGAAGAAGCAGACTGGATGGTGTCCTCCTCCTCCTGTCTGATTCAATAAAGATGAAGTGAAATGAAAAGAATGAGTTCAAACTGTGCTGGAACATGACAACGACAGGACAGGACTTTTTCAAGCTGCTACATTCAAATGTTGGACTGTTCCTTTCTCCCTGTAGAANCAATGTGTGTATGAGAGCCATGTAATGTCCATGTTTGCTGAAAGAGACTGATGCTCTGACCCCCCTCCTCCTTTCAGGATGGAGCCTGCTGGAGTCCGATGGTTGACACCAGGTCTAAGGAAGTGTAAGTGTGTTTTTCATTTGATTCATGACAACAAAGCAGCAACATTCAACCATCTTCAAACTGTCACATCACTCATTCATGAGTCATCATCAAAGTGTCAATAAATGATCAGATGATGGATCAATAACTGCAGCTGGATTGTGTTTGTTCTCTCCATCAGATTCCTGTCAGCTCACAATCGACACAAACACAGTGAACAGAAACCTCCAGCTGTCTGACAACAACAGGAAGGTGACATTTGTGTGGGAGGATCAGTCATATCCTGATCATCCAGACAGATCTGATGTCTTGCCTCAGCTGCTGTGTAGAACTGGTCTGACTGGTCGCTGTTACTGGGAGGTCGAGTGGAGAGGAAGAGTTTATATATCAGTGAGTTACAGAGGAATCAGAAGGAGAGGAGGCAATGAAGACTGCTGGTTTGGGAGGAATGATCAGTCCTGGAGTCTGAGTTGCTCTGATGTTGGTTACTCTGTCTGGCACAATAACAGAGAAACATCCATCTCCTCCTCCTCTGTCTCTAACAGAGTAGCAGTGTATGTGGACTGTCCTGCTGGCATTCTGTCCTTCTACAGAGTCTCCTCTGACTCACTGATTCACCTCCATACCTTCAATACCACATTTACTCAGACTCTTTTTCCTGGATTTGGGTTCAGGTTCTGGTCTGGTTCTTCAGTGTTTCTGTGCTGAGTTTGATGTAAAGAGTCTCCTACTGTCAGAGAAACCCTCTCACTGTTGAACAGATAGTTTAGTCTGCGCATGTCTGTCTCTTTCACTCAGAAACACATTTTCAGATTCACACACATCAACACAATAATGATGAAAAGCAAAAATGTCACAGAGTTCCAAGAGAGTCCCTATAGTTATGCACTTAAAATGTTAAATGAAATTCCAAATTTATTTACTTTATTTTTTAAAGGTTTGTTGTTCCACAGTCCACACAAACATATTTCACTTAAGATTTCAGTATTGCACTTTATAACAGAATGTGTCATACTTGAAGCATTTCAAGCTTTAAGTATGACTAATAGCTTTCTTGGTCGGCCATTTCCTAAAAACACCGGCACAAAATACAACATACCACTGCTGCGAGCGCCACAGGAGTCGAGCCTTTGGTGGTCATGGCCCTGAGGAGCTGTGGTGGGGATCCCTTACTTTCATTTCTGAAAGGTGTCAACCCTACTACTACTTGCATTTCAAGGGAAGCCACAATGTTTGAAATCACACATGCACACCACAGATGGCTGCAGACAGTAGCTGTTCTTCACGTTCTGTTTATGTTACTCACCCTCTTTAATATGTAGCAGCAACCAAACCTCACTGTAAGCCCAAACAAAAGTCTGTGTTTAACCATTTTGGACAAGCACAGGCGGTCCATAAGAACAGGTGGGGTACAGCCCCACCTAAAACAAATCATATACCGCACAAAGTAGTTTCTCCTGAAAAACAGTGTGATTTACTCAGTTACTTAGCTCGATGTGTATTGTTTTGTTCTGTGTGTTTTTCAACTGTTTTGACAATTTTAAATAAGAATTAAAATGTTATTTTGAGATTCATTCTCAGTTTTTGACTTATTTGTGTCAAGTTATTTCTCCACAGGATCCAGGTAACTTGAAAACCCAAGGACAAACAGACGCAAGTCTTGACTCAGCTTGAAAATTTTTATTTATTTTTATCTTCTTTGAAGCGACAGGTCAAAAACCTTTGAAGATCGAAACAAAAAATTAAACAATTTCATTTCTAATTTAAAGTTAAATAATATTCACTTTTAATTCACTTTAAGTCTTTTACATTTTTAACTATTTTGTACTGTGTACTTGCATCATTGTAACTGTAAATATTGTATATTCTAAACAATGTATTTTAAGTGCTTTTAAACATCCTAAATCATTTAAATAATCTAATCAATGTACATTTTTAAAGCATAATTATCTTTACATTTTTCACATAATTAAATTACTTTTAATCAATGAATTGCTTTTAAATCTCAGTCATCCCCAAACATACACCAACCAATATATTTCATCTTTTAATTTACTCAGTATAAAGGCTTGACATGGTCAATCTAAGCCCACAAATGTTCAATTTCATCATTACAGACAACTTTTTAAACTATTTTAAACACATGATTTAGGAAAATATTCAACCAAAATTCATTCTAGAAAAGGGATAAATTACTATTAGTATTTAACATTGATAAAGTCATCTTTAATTTATCTTTTAATGAACAACAAACTTGAGATATTTTAACTACTTCAACAACAATCCTATAGTGTCACTTCAATGATCTACACTGTTTGCTTTGACAACATGATTGACCAGCTTTCCTCCTTAAATTCACTTTAATTAAACCAAATTTTGGTATCTTAGCTTAACTATAACCTAAACTTATACATACTTACTTTACTACTCACTTAACTATGTCTTTTAACATTCTTTTTTAACAGATTTGACTCACCAGTGGCCTGTCTGTGTCCATTCTATCCTGCTGGTTGTTTGTTTGACTCCACACCTGTGTCATTAGTACAGGTGGAGGTGGAGCATTTACCTGGCCTTGTCTAGATTTAGCACCATCTGGTGGTCACATTGAAAATGGGTCAAGTTGAGAGAGAGAGAGATAGAGATATGACGGATTAGAGAAAGGAGAGAGGAAAGAAATGACTGGTAGTGGCACTGGGTCTCAAGTTAACTTAACAATTTGCATCTACTGACAACAGTGTTCGTCAGTAGATTTATCATATGTTCCTGTCTGCAGTGATCAGGACTGCAGGACAGCTCCAATATAGTCTCATTGGAGCGTAAAATATCCTACCCAGTGAATACATTCTGCTGGTTTTTGCTCAGTCATACGACCACAACAAACATTACATCTCACATTATCTTATATAATGCAAGAATAGGTAAAACCTGCTGTGTCCGACCATAATCCATTTATGAGACTAAAATTAGCAGATTAGTTATCAGTCAGCAGCTTGGAGCAGGCAGACCGGACATGAACCAAACACAGAAATTTAAAGACTGAGGAGAGATGAACAACAGGACTGTAACCTTATCAGTCAATAATAATAACAAAGATAAAATAAACAATAAAATAATAATAACAAAGTGTGTTCATGTTATGTGGGTGTATATGTGAGTGTGTGCCACCTGAAGATGCAAAGTTAAAAAAGTGCCGTGAACAATAGAAGGCCAGGCATCTACAGCACCCAAGAGCAGAAAGGACAGGTGGATCCAGCCCCAGAAGGCAGCAGCAGTCCCGGGCAAACAGACACCGGGCACCACCTCAAGGCAGCTGTGTGTCTGCACAGGTAGGTCGCCAGCGAAGCACAGGGTCAGCAGCCCCCAGGACAAATGCCCCTTTTCCATTGGCTCTACTTGAGCAGCCCCGTTCCACTCCACTCTACTCTGCTCTGCTCTGTAAACAATGCGTCGCGTTTCCACAAGCCAGTCTGCTCGGTAGCAGAGGAAAGCCTCCTTGTGTTGGTGGGAGGGGGGAGGTGGGGTCCAAAGCCGCACTGCGCGCTACCGCATTTGTGTAAACAACGGAAGAGCTATGGACAACTTTGGCCCTGTGTTGTTGCTGTTTTTTGAGCTTCTGGGGATTTTACTGAGACTTCAGGAAGAGAGGCGCAGTGGAAGAAGTGCACGGAGTCGGACAGCTGTTATCCACCGGACATTTTAAAGTTTACAACGCCTGGGGGACAAACATTGCAGGGTAAGCTAACGCTGTTGTTTATAGTCCTATTACTTTGCCCCCGTTCCAAAATTGTCTATCGGTGTTTTCTTCACTCTTTTTACGCTTCAATCTGACCACACCCATGACCAGTGAGTGAACAGGAGCTAGCTTGCGTAACCCACGAAAGCAGGGCCGGCCCGGTTGGACCCTGCTTCGAAGCAGGGCCAAAAATTGCCGGGGCTGGCCTCGGAAAAGGCCCGTGGAAATGCTCGCAAAGCGAGCTGAGTAGAGTGGAGCCGAGAAGGGGAAACCACACCCCCCAAGCCCAGCCCATGCCCTTACCCGGCAAACTAGTGATTGCATGCGTATGGGTGCAGCTATGTAAGTCTAAGGTGCATTAAAATGGGATCAGCGGGGCCTTACTGCTTGCAGACAGCAGGACCCTCCCCAACCCCAGAACCCTAAATGTCTCTAATGCATTAAAATAGAGGTGCAGTGCAGGGCGGGGCTAAACATGGCAAGGGGCGGGGGGCACTACCTGGTGTTTTCCCCATGCCAGCAAGGCTCTCCGCCCCACACATCCAGGCCCTACTGATGAGTTGTGTTGCAAATGCTGGGAGTAGGACCTTGCTGCAGCAAACAGAAAGGGGTAGGAACAGACCATATGTCAGTCCCATACCATATTTGGAAATGGAACCATTGCACTCTGGAAATGAAGGTGGCGCTATTTTCATAACCACTAGTATAAATACCTTAAAGAAGCGGTAGGTTGTTTGAAAGAAGCAGAGTCAGCAAAAGGTATATTTACATTCTTAAAACAATTTTGTTTACATCATAAATCAGTACATTTAAGTAGAATAATACAAGCTAAGGTTAAATTTAGCATGTAGCATAGCAAATTAGTTCTCTGCAGCGCATCATTAGGGAAACAGAAAAGTAGATAACATGTATAATTGAGAAATGTAGCTTGTGCTCAAAGTTTGTTCTTTATTTTCTTTCTTTAGATCCATGTATCTATTTGTAACATTCAGAAAGGAGAGAAATTACAGCCCTATTGCAAGGACGATAAATACAGATGTTCCTTTCGCTCGTACAGAGGAGTCTTACCAACTGTTTAATTGAATATTTTAATGTCTAATTTAATATTTTACATTCATTTAATCAGACATGAATAAAAATGTTATGTGAAAAAAAAGTTATGTGCAGTGTCTGGTATTTTAAATCCTAACATGAAAAACATTAATACAAGATAACAAATTAGGGTAGAAACACAATTCCAAATAAGGTTATTTCCAAAACTTATTAAACACATTTTTACAGTAGCTAATATAAGTACTTCCACTGACAATATATGGTGTTTGCTATGTAATTAATCTACAAATGGCACAACAGGCTGGGCAGATGTAAACAGCAAAGCTTGTGCACAAACAAGAAGTGTGACTTTAAACATAAACCTCACATATATCTCTGTGTCTCGTTTCTTTTTTGGGGGGTTGGGGGGGGGTTGGGGTTTTGGTTAAAATATGTTCTTCATTAAGTTAAGTTACTCGCACTGGGTAGTGTATCCAGAAATTTTGTTCATGTAAGAGTAGCAATACTTAATAATGACATTCTTCAAGTAAAAGTATAACATGTGGTATTGCAAAACTACTACTAAAAGTAAATTTATTCCAGAAAAGTTACCCAACTACTTATAACTGAGTAAATGTAATTAGTTACTACCTGCCTCTAGCTGTCTGAGCAACATCACTTTGACAATGGAACTTCATTGTCTGGAAAAGATTTATGTTATCTGGAGGCCATTGTGACTTTTAAAAGTAATTGGTAAATCCCACAAAATTCTAATAATATTGGTAAAGAGTATACAGTGAGTAATTTCAAACTTAACTTTTTAAAACCACTCACTTGTACATTTCCTGCTGTATAATAACCTTTAGCATTTGTGTTTGAAGCTATTACACTGAATTGTTGTCCTACTCTGACTAAATAGACCATTTCTTGCATAAATATATCTGCAAACTATATATTTGTTATTTTTAATTGTATTCCTTTCTTTTGGTTATTGCAGAATTCCATATTTTCGGATGCGGTCGGCTCTGTAAAGTCCCATCTCACTTTCATTGCCCATACTGTTTTTCAACCCTTAATGGAAGGGACCAGTTTGTGAATCATTTGATGAACCACACAATGACTTTCAAAATGGTGTCCACCCAGCAGCAACCAACATGCAGGCACCCACCTGTCTGCTCAGAAGACATGAGTACATTTATATTCATTAATGGATGAGATCAACTGGAGTAAATTTTCAGCATCATTTAAGTCAGAAAACCGGATTCCCTTTGCAGTGTTTAGATGTTCATCCTGCAATCGACAAAGGCTGTGTGAGCTTTACAGGGAGTGGAAGACGAGGAGAGGATCCTCGTTACCACTGTGACGGCATACCTGAACACTGCCCTGACCGTCAACACTGAAAGCACTAGGAATATTCAGAGCTCTTCTATATACGCTTTGCTTCACAAATTTTAGTTGTCACACATTTTTGACAATTTTTTTATTGTATTAAATACAATTTTAAATAATTTTTGGTGAAATACATAGGGTTTTGGAATTGTGCATTAATTGTTTTGTGCATTCATGTGTTAATTAAATACTATGTACATGTATAATTTTCCCTTTTACTTTGGCTCAGTTGATCTACTCCTGTGCAGCACAGTATTATTTACTTTTCATACAAAGAGCATCAGTTCCACACTTAGCAAATGGTGAAGATAAGTTGTCTGTGGCTGTAATAAAGAGTAAAACCAACAAACTACTATAGTTGTAAATATATCATTTTGTAACTGCTGTTTGATGATTGGATAATCTCGTTAAAAAAAATTGGAACTACAAGCGAAGTAAATTACTTACAATAGCTTATGTGTAAATATTTTTATTGTTTTATAGTTATTTTTTAACAATGACTGGAATCAATGCAATTTTTCTTTAAAAACTTGAAATACCGCAGCTAAGTTTATGTTTTAACAGCCATAATCAATAAATATTTCAAAAGAAAAACCAAGGCTAAGTTTTTTTTTTGTTTTTTTTTTAATAAAGCAAGCACACAGAAACATATTTTGTTTACAAACAAAAAGGCATAATACAAACATAACAAGGTTCAAGTGCAAAGATCCAAAGTAAGCCAAAATATAGGGCAATACAAATAAGGCTAAAATAAAAAGCTAGGGTTTAGATTTTATCATATGAAGAATCATATTCTTTAGTTGAAGTTTGAGGACATTTTTATCAGGCATGCTAAGAGCTTTGAGATATAACAAACGTCATGAAATGCATATAACTTTGGGTGGAATTTAAGGTATTTGTCCTTATAAATAAAAAATTTCCCAAGGATGTTGATTTTATAAGAAAGTCTTTGCTAAAAGTATCCATAATAAGACTGTATACTATGCTTCTGTCAGAAAACATATTAAGAAAACAGATATGACCAAACACTACGAGGATGGAGGACTTCAAACTATAGATTTTGATTTCATGAATGGTATTCCTAAAATAAATAGGACAAAATCTTAACTCTAATAGCCCATGGTTTCATATTCCCAGGTCTGTATTATAAAATATGTAGTATAAAATGGGCATTGTCGATTTAGGTAATATGAAAAGTCTTTCAGTTTGAATTTATGCTTAGGCTTCATTTATCCATCCAGTGACTTTATTCAAAAAGGATTTCGCAAAGAAACAAAAAAATGTGTTTTCTGTGATGCTGGTGAAATAACTGAGCATGTATTTTTTCAGTGTATATATGTTGATAAATTATCCAATCAGGATGGACGTACAATGACGTGTCTCCAGCACGAGTGTATGTGGGCATGGTTTGGCGCAGTGGCGGCTGGCCAGTAGGGGGCGCTTGGGCGCCGCCCCCTTTAAATTGTTTAGATGATAAATGATTTAATTCTGAACTGCAAAATACTTAGAAATGTATTTATTCATACTGTGTGTCCAATAGACATTTTAGAATTTATTAAAATAGTAAATACATAATTCTATTTAATTGCTCACATTGTGCACACTTCCTCTGTGCAGGGCGCCGTTCTAATGAGAGTGTATGTAGGCAAATCAACTTTTGGCAAGCAGGTGATCTGAGGCTGACTTTTAATTGGTTATTTAAGGTTTTCCACAGGGCGCAGCGCTCTGCGTCCCGGACACACCCATTCTGTTGTGTCATTACTGGTAGAGTGTCAGTACTGGCTAATTTTTTTTAAAACATTGTGTGATTGGACAATCCCCGATTCGACTCATTAGCGCAGC
>NC_051452.1:13881225-13881883 GCF_001649575.2 Kryptolebias marmoratus | reverse complement strand
GGGTATCTGATTACTGGTAAGGCATAGCTGTTTATCGCACGGATCTTGTTCTTGCCATTGAGCTGGCTTCTCAGGACTTGCCTTATTCGTTGGAGGTATTTGGCTGTGGCTCCTTTCCTTGTGGCCTCATCGAGGTTGCCATTTGCTTGTGATCCACACAGAAGGGATCTCACTCCCAGAAGGAAAAAAAAAATATTATATATATATATATATATATATATATATATGTATATTTACACATATGTATATATAAGGATTTTCTAGTTTCCACTCCGTTCTGGTTGGTTTTGATTTAGAGAAGAATTTGGCCAGGAAACAACACTTTAAATTATTGATTAATTTCATTAAGAATTACATGAAAACCCACTGAGCAGATTTGCAAATCTGGAGATGCTAACTATGATAGCATCAGGCCGCATCTAGCATCTGACTAGTATTCTTTCCTTGTGGTATTTATAATGCCCAGACCTCCATGCATAAGTTCTGATAACCCGAGGCCTAGTTCGGACGTCACAGCCAAGTCCTGCCCTATTTTCTTATCCTTTAGTGCAGAGGTCTCCAGTCCTGGTCCACGAGGGTCATTATCCTGCATGAGCTACTTGCTTCCCAGGCTGGACATGATAAACAAATGGCTGATTAAAACCTGCTCTGCCAGCTC
>NC_051452.1:13870205-13881125 GCF_001649575.2 Kryptolebias marmoratus | reverse complement strand
GAGTTGCTTATGACTAAATTAGGGTTAGAGTGCGGGGTTTTGATGTTTTTCTCTTTCTTACTGTTTATTCATAGTCACGTGCTGTTTTTATTTTGTTTTTTAATTATGTAAAGCACCTTGAAATGCCTTGCTGCTGAAATGTGCTATACAAATAAAATTTGATTGATTGATTGATTCCCTGCTCCAACACACCTGATTCAGTGGTTAAATTTAATCACCCACTGATTCAAATAAGGTGTGTTGGAGCAGAGAAACAAGTAAAACATGCAGGATAGTGGCCCTCGAGGACCAGGATTGGAGACCACTGCTTTAGTGGATAAAAAATATAACTTGTTCTCCCGCATGCTTATCACCTGCGCCCCGATAAGTGAAGTAAGCCATTACGTTTACACCTGTAAATGTTTGCTCTATGGTAGCATTGTAATAAAGAAAATGACAGACAGCAGTGAGGCGTCTCAGGTGAATCCTTTTTAGTCAGAACCGCAGCTAACAGGCAGCATCCAACAGTATCACCAGTAGTGACAAAACAAACAAAATACATATGATCATTACCCAAATGATCTACAACCTTTCCCCTTAGATGATGTCTCCATGTAAACAGAAATGATTATTACTTACTCTTATCTTTTCTCCAGTTGTCTCAAACATAACTATACTTGTTGGAAGTTTTCTAAGTTATCCAACCTAAATAAAGAACCACACAGAGAGAAGGTAAATTGTCTTTCAGGATACTTTTGTAAAAGGAGAAGTCACTCGAGCATGACCTTTCGGGTCAAACCCAAGCGAATTCTAAAGTCCTGTAGCAGCAGCAGCACCTTTTTATTAGAAACAAGGAATGGGTGGGGGCTGAACCGGTCAGGACCGATTCTGCCACACAGATTAATCACACAGATAAAACTTAAAGCATGTTGTGAAACACTCTGTCCATCAATTGTGATACAAAGATTATCAGAGGTTCAGTGACGCTACTTGGGTGATTGGCTGGCGCCTGTAAGCACGATAAAATGTAAACATGATACAAATGAACTCAATTAATATCTCTGACATTCAGTGTGACACGTAGGCATGTTTTGCACATAAGCACAAAGGCTGGTAATATTGAAAAACCCTAACAATACTGTTATGTATAGTAAGAGAAGGGAGAGATACTGTTGTTGTCATAAACCCGAAGGCTTCTGTCCATAGAGCGAGACCAAGACCAAACACGGAGACGAGAATAAGGTAAGTGCGTTTATTTTACAGGTGTGGCTATGTACAAAGATCTTTTCCTGAAGGAGTCTGCAAGAGAAGGAAAACTGGGTGAGTCTCAGGTACAGGTTGATTTCCAAGATGGTTGCGAAGGTTACAATGTCTCTTTGTTTGCTTACTAGTCTTAGCTGGAGATTGCGGCGTCGAGGAGGAGCGAAAGGGTTCCAGTGGTTTCCAAGAAGAGCCAGGTAGCAGCGAGGTACGTATCTGTGAGTATCCAGGTAAGTAGTTCCTCCGACCCGTAGTCGTGACGTGGCAAAACCTGAGTCGTAGGCACAGAACAGAGAACGTGATTAGCTCGAGAGCACAAGTTAGGTTAGACGCTGTGGCGGAGAATCTAACCCAGTAGGTTTGATGCTCCAGCGAAGATCTGATCCCAGCCTGCTGCTTAAGTACCAGCTGGTCTTGTCAGTGGAAAACTGGAACACCTGTGGAGGAATGATTAGTGGCATGGCCCAGAAGGCGGAGCCAACCCCAGATCCTCACAGTTGTGCGTTGTCTGCATCTCTCTTGTGATGTCATTGGACAATGTGGGCCAGTAGAAAATGCCTCTTGCATGCTGTTTTGTCGCTTCAACACCTGGGTGTCCTTTGTGTACAATACTGATGTAGCTTTTGTACAGAGATAAGAAACACACGGCGAATGACAACATGCTTAAAGCAGTAGCTGTCACAATACAGAAAGGATGGCCAAACAAAGAGAGGCAACTAGAGCCTGCTCTACGCCCATTTTTTCCCTACAGAGAAGAACTAATTGTAGAAAATGGCATGGTAATGAAAGGACAAAAAGCTGTTATTCCACTGAGTTCCTGCAGTCGGGCTGTAGAAATGTAGCTCACTGTCATGACGTCGAAAGTTTCATCTTCAGTCAGATTCTGCAGGATGGAAGGGTTTGTTGCTCTTGATAGTGTGTCAGCAAGGTACATTTGTTTCCCTTTTTTGTACACCAATCTGATAGAACAGCTCTGCAGTCTGAGAAGCATCTTCTGGAGACAGGCTGGCGCATTGTGAACCGGCTTTTTTAGAATGCTGACTAGAGGCTGATGGTCTGTTTCCACAAAGACTTGCTTTTCGTAGACATAGTCTCTTAACTTGGTACATGCAAACACGACAGCAAGCAGCTCCTTTTCTATCTGAGCGTACCGTGTCTCTGTGTCCGTCAGAATACGTGAAGCAAAAGCGATGGGTTTGCCGTTTTGCATGCAGGCAGCTCCTAGACCAAAACAGAATGCATCGCAGGTTAAGGTGATGGGCTCAGCAACATTGTGGTAAGCGAAGACAGGTGGGCTGGTCAGGCATGATTTGAGACGGTCGAAAGCCATTTGATGTTGGGTATTTGGCAAGGTAGTTAACCATGCTGAGGAAATGTTGCAGCGAGGTAATGTCAGTCAGGCATCACCTCAGGCATATTGGTGATGGCTGTAGTCTTTGCAGGATCAGCCTTAAGACCTTCTTTTGTAAAGATGTGACCGACGTAGTGCACTTCACTCAACAGTAACTCGCATTTATGTGAATTTAGTCTCAGATTAACTTGTCTAGCACGCTCCAGTACTTTGCATAAGTTCGTGTCGTGGTCAGCCAGGTCGCGACCACCGATGATGATGTCATCCACAATGACAGAACAGGGAAGTCCAGTGAACAGCTGTTCCATGGATCGCTTGAAAACTTCACTAGCAGAGTTAATTCCAAAGGGCATCCACAGAAATGTGTATCGACCAAAAGGTGTGCTAAATGTAGTCAGCAGTGATGATTTTTTTTTCGAGGTGCACTTGCCAGAATTAATTTTTTGCATTCAGCACGGAAAACACGATTGCTCCTGACATCTTTGCAGCTATTTCTTCAACGCCCCTCATAGAATAGTGAGGACATTTTAGGGCCATATTAAGGTCTTTGGGGTTTATGCAAAGCCTGATTTCTTATTTGTCCTTTTTGTGCACCACAACTAGTAAGGAAACCCAGTCAGTGGGCTCTGTCACCGGTGTTATTGTTTTCCATTTGTTTGAATTCAGCTTTAACTCTATCTTGCATCGCCACAGGGATGCAGTGTGCTGGTCTCACGGCAGGTGTCACATCTGCGTTTAATGTCATGGAGTATGTTACAGGAACTTCTCCCAGTTCATCACTGAATAGGTCTTTGTATTGTGAGATTACCTTATTTTTGAAAGTATCGTCGCTCTCTGCATCGACTTGACAAACTTTAGGACTTAGTCTGACGATTTCCATATCTGTGCATGCTTGAAAACCAGGATGTAATGGTTGTACATCCTTGTCTACTATGAAGAAGCTCAATGAATGATGTTGATCTTTGAAATCATATGACAGTGTGACTAGGCCGTTATTTGAATCCTATTGCCACCATATGCAGCTAGGTTGGGTGGATCTCCACAGTTGGTCAGTTGCTCCCCGTTTGACACATTTTTAAATGTGTGGAGGGATAACACATTGCATTTTACTCCTGTGTCAACTTTAAGTTCAATGGAAACACCATTAATGTGAATGGTGACATAATCTTCTTGCTTAATATCGGCTTTTGGTGTGATGCTGTCAACCTCAATGCCGTTCACATAGAAAGTGTCAACTAGAGTTGGCTGTTCAATGGCAACTTCATGTACTGACTGTCTGTACGTCTTTTTGGCAGGATTTGGAGGTTTGCCTTTGCAGCAGTTTTTGTAATGATTCATTTTCCTGCACTTACGGCACTGATGTCTGAATGCTGGGCATTTTGCGAGAGCCTCCGCAATTATTGCAGTCAGTTTTAATATGTGGCTGGGGCTTAGGTCATTGTTGCTGTTTGCTGGAGGAGTATTTTACAGCATTGACCGTGTTAGCTTGGTTAGCTAATGTTTTGCTTCCTTCTTCTGTCATTTCGTGAATGTGGCAGATCGAGAAGGCTTTTACTAGAGTTAAATCACTGTCTCTTAACAAAGCCTTCCTGAGTGAGTCAGTTGAGATACCACAAACTATTCTGTCACAGATCAGTTCATCAGTAAGCTCTCCGAAATTGCAGATCTTAGCTTTTATTTTCAAATCGCTGACAAAAGATTCAATGCTCTTACCCAGTCTTTGATTTCTTGAATGAAACTTGTGCTGCTCCATCGTTGAGAGAGACAGTGTAATTCGATTTGATGTTTCCTATATATTTCTGTGATTAACGTGATCTGTCCAGGGTGTCCCCCGCCCTTCGCACAGTGACTGCCGCAGATAGATTCCAGCTCCCCATGACCCGGAAAGGAGAAACGCGTAAAGAAAATGAATGGATGGATGAACATCAAAGTCTGATTGTGAAGAATGATCCCAACATAGAGTTGACTAAAGCGATGTCATGCAGCTCATCAGTTCACCACCAGGGAGAGACAAATCCTCACAATCACCACCAATAATAATAATAATAATAATCTGTGATTTTATGAGATTTGAACACGTTACACATTCTTGGCAGCAACTTGCGTGTTTTGGTCACATGATTGACAGATTTCATAAGAATACTGTAAATCAAAAACTTGGCTCTGCCTCTTTCTTTAAACTGTCTCAGTGTTGGCAGATGAAACAAGGGCTGCTGGGAAACAGAGTTCTAATCAGGAACAAGGAAGCTGTCTGCAACAATGTGGGAGATAAAGCAGACAGGACTGAGTTTGGACAGCAGAGAGAAATGAACAGCTCCTGCTGGGAACCAGCTGATGTCCACACAGAGTCACACTCCACCACTGAGAATCAAAGAGCTGCTGAAGTGTGTTTGTCAGGAGAAGGCTTCATGTGATCACACAGGGACTTTCCTCTGACTCCCACTCAGTCTGACCCGTCATACCACATATTTTCACACTGAACACATGAAGGTGTGGCTGCACACACTTTGATCAGCAACAACAGTCAGTGCATCACCTGCAGCAGGCAGCAGTCAGAGCGCTCTCAGTTTGGAGCTTCAGGGAGGGATTCAGACGTTTTCACACACTTCTTCTTCAGCACTTTGGACTGTTTGAACAAACTGTAAGTTTGCTTTGTTTCATCCTTGAACTTTGTCTTCAGGAACTTTCCTGTTTGTTTCTGCTCTCTAATGTTTGGAGAACATGTTTCTTCTTTCAGCACAAAGTTTCATCACTCTGCTGTTTGAAGACAAAGCTACAGGATTATTAGATAATTGATGAACTAGAATCAAACAACATGATGAACAGCTGATGTTTATTTGTTTTCTTCACAAAACAAACTGTGTCATGCTTGTATTTCCTGGAATCAAACTGTTGTCTTCACCATTAAAGTCAGACACAACAGCTTCCTGCTGCTTCCTGTCAGTCCTTTCAAAGTAAAATAACATTGATGTTAGTTTAGATCTGTTTGATTTTAGTCAGGTTTTGAAGTTGTGTGGAGCTTTGATGGAGCAGATAATCCACTTGTATAGTTTGATGGTTGTGAAAAAAAATAGTGTTCTTTGGACTTCCTCCATTGTGCAGCTGCAGCAGGAAACACTTTGACTAATCAGGACCTACAGTGTGTGATTCTGCAGCTCCTTCACTCAGACTTTCCAGGTAAACTGGAATCACTTCATTCCTTTAACATCATCCTTTAGTTTCTGCTTGGTCTCACAAAATCTCAAACATTTTCTTGTTTCCTGTTTTCAGATGTTCCTTTGATTTAGTTTCAGTCTGTTTAAAATTGTAATAAGTGGAGAAGAGATATTTAGACTTTTTCTTTGCTTTATTAAACTCCTCCCAGAGCAGAGATCTATCATATCTTTGTCTGTATTTCCTGTTCAAAAGTCTGAAAACTACACAGGAAGAATGAGTCTGATGGTTTAAACACTGATGGTCCTCTGCTGCATCATTTTTCAGCTGAAATGCTTTAAATGTTGGACTGAGTGAATGAGAATGGACTGAAGCTTCCAGTCAAAGTCAGTCAGTGTGTGTCTGTGAGTGGACGTGTGTGCTGGGCTGCAGCTCCATGGCTCCATCTAGTGGACTGATAGTAGAAGTACAGCAGCTGATGGCAGCTTCCTCTGCCTCACTCTGCTGTCTGACTGCATTCTACCAGAGGTGAAAAAATTACTAAAAGTGATGTACTCAAGCAAAGGTTACTATGTTGAAATTTTACTCAAATATAAGTAAAGTTACTAGTATAAAGTCTGCTCAAGTAAAAGTGAAAATGAAGTCATTAAAATGTATTTTGATTAACAATTACTTAGTTACTGTTTTTCAGCAGGAGAACAAAAAGGGTGACAAGATCTCAAAATACCAAAAGTGGGACAACACGGATGCCTATGAGGGACAATGTGGGGCACATTACCAACTCTATGATGAATTCAGAAATTCTAATTTGATGCAGATCTCACGTTACATTAGTTAATTTTTGCCTGCTAGAGAATAACAATGAATTAGCACAAGATTATAAAAATAATGAACTTTCTGAAGTTTAATAAAACTGTTAAACTTTCCTGCTAGTAAGTTTTTTCTTCATTTATCAAAAAAAACATTTGAAAAGCTTTTAAAGTTAAACACTTTTAAAATTGATCAGAAAAATGTTAAAAAAAACAACCATTGTTTACTTTCAAACATTTTTTAAGTTTACCAGAAAAACAAACAAACACTGCTTTACATCTAAGAAGCACAACTGCATCCAAGTCCACCCTTGCAAGCAGCAACCCAGGTGACCTTACCTTGTCTGTCTGGCAGTCCTCTTTGGGTTTGAGTAAAAACGAGTCCATAGATCAACATGCTGGTTTTTCTGCTGTACTTTTCTTGTGTGACTCACTTTTACAGTTCCACTTCAAATCATGGTCCCCTCTGTGTGAAATTGAAAAAGAACTGTGGCAAACGTCACAAAAAACTCTCTGAATCATCTTTGACTGGCCTCACCCAGTGATAAATGGTTACTGAGTCTTTGTTGTAGCTGCATTTTCTTTTCTTTTCTTTTTTGACACAGTTTCTATGTTTTCTGTAGACATCAGGCTCCTTTTCTTGATCTGTTTTATTTTACAAGCATCTTGGCATGCAGGTTCGGTCATGATGTGGGATGCTGCTGTGTATTTTGATTGACAGCCGACGCTCTGTGATGATGCCCACAGCTCTGCTTTCCTTAATCGCCTATCAAATATTTTTCAGAATTTTACCCAGTCAAATGCAGGACATTGTTTTAATTTGTGGGACACCGGGACGGGAATAAAAAATGGGGTACCGTCCGGGACATCGGGACATCGGGACATCTGGTCACCCTAAGCACAAAGGATGAGAGGATTTCTTTTTTCTCAAACGAACTCTTAAATAAAATCAAAAGTTCATATTTTAAAATAAAATTATAAACTGAAACATCTCTACGCATGATATTTAAAGCACTTAGAGAGAATAAATTGTCATTTAAGCAAAGACCATTCCACATTGCTCAACTTGTTCAGAAACAAAACCTTTTGAACAAAACATAAAGGATTTTGATGTCAATTCATTCTTGTGGCTACAGTGAGACAGTTCTTGCTCACAGGGACATAAGAATATATATAAAAATGACTTTTAAAACAGAGGAAGGTGTGAACATTTGTCAGACTTTTTATTAAAATGAAGTTCAGGTGTTATGAGGTTCTGACGGTCAGTGTATTATCAAAGGGCTGGACTACAAAAAGAAGTTAACAGTTTAGCTGCTACGATGATCTGAAAGTCTGTGTTCAAAATTACAGAGGATTTATTTGAGCCTGGTTAGATCACTATGGTAACAGAGACTGAACTCATCACTTACTCCAGATCAGTTCATAAATTTAGTTTCAGCTGACACTTTCAGTAAGAAACTCCATCCGTGACCACACTCATCCAGGCAAAACCATTTTTCAAATTGCTACCATCTGGCAAGTGGTTTGTGACAATAAGATCCCACACCAGCAGACTCAGAAACAGCTTTTCCCCACAGCTGTGACTCTCTTCGCCCCCACACCAAACTTCCATCCACCCATAGTTTGTATCTTGAAAAGCTGCAGTTAGACTAGAGTAAAAAAAAAAGTGATTGTCACAACTATAATTTAAACAGATCATACATCCTCTTCAAAATAAATGATTTATTACTTAAACATTCAGGCAGTTCCTGATTTACTGCGGCAGTGAAAAAACTATTCCTGTTCAAACCTTAATGAGTGTTTTTCTTTACTGGGCATTGTTTCTCAAGACAAATAAAAACAAACATTAAACCCCTGTCATGGAGTGAATAATCAGCTGATGTTTGACTATAGCTGGTCTACTGAGATAAGCAGCCTGCAGTTAAAGTTATTAAATAAATGCATTATTTTTATTTATTCACATTAAATGTAGTAATAATTTTCATCACGCTAGATGTTTTAATTAGACCAGGTCCACGTATTGATTCTCTGATATCTTTTCAGATGTGAGTTTGGGAGTTAATAATGTTTTCTGTTTACGATCACACCAGGTTACAGTGTTAGCATAATTAACAACTAGTTAGCCTACCAAACAATCAATCAACTTTTTATTAAAGACACACAAAAAGGTCCATATGAAAAATAAAAATAAAATAAAATAAAGTAAAAGTAAAAAAAAAAACATAATTAACAGATAAATGACATAAGGCAATAGTCACAAATACAGGTCACTCATTTACATAAAGGCTACACCGCCAGTGGTTCCACAACCTGGACTTAAACATGACTGAACTTAGTGCAATATATCAGTCTATCAATTGCTACAGAGCTAACTAACATTAGCAGTGTTACGGATGTCTGAGTAACTTTCAGAAAGCTTCTTATTAAATGATGAAAGCCTTACAAAAATAAACAGGTGTTTTAAACTCACCATCACAGGCTGCATGTCTGAGTGTCTCTGAGGTAACAAAGCTAACAGAAGAACAGCAGAATGAAGCAGCTTCATTGCTTTAACTTGAACCCTGAGCATCTCATAAACATGACAAGGAGTTCCAGGAGTTTATTTCATTATCTTTAGTTTGACTTGAGCAGAAGTCGTGTTGAAGGTTTAGCTGCTCACCAGTTATTAGGTGACATGCTGACAAAAGGATGTCTGTCAAGTTTTGCTAGACGAAGCGACCTGCCGAGTGGGCAGAGTTTGTACACAATCTCTATGGCTTCATTGAAAAGTGAAGTTCCTACTTTGGGGCTCACATGTTAACATTCACACTTTTTACTCTGTAACAGATTTTATATGTAACTAAGTACAATTTTTGAAAACATACTCAAGTAAAGTAAATGTAATTTGCTACTTTCCACCTCTGCATTCAACTAACACTGAGATGAAACAGAGATGAAGAGCCAATCAGATCAGAGGAGGAGCAGCTGATCTTTTTACAGCACAAATGATGGAAAGGATGATTAGAGTTGATGTGCAGATGAATGATTTGTGTTTCCTCTGCAGGTGAAGGTAGAAAGTGAGCTGATGTGGATGTGAATTCAGCAGCATGGATCAGTGTGAGGACAGAGAGGAGGGAGTCCCTCCCTCTAAAACCACTCTGTGTGGGAAACATGAGAGCCAGAGCAAAGATCAGAGGTGGGATGACCATCTCTAAGTGTCCATGACTCTTCTCCATGTCAGAGCTCAGCTCTCACATCAACACACTGCCTTTATTCACAGGAAGAGACCTGAACCTGGAGATGGACCTGAATCCAGTCGTGTAGTCTTGATGCTCAAACACGCATCACAGCTATTACCTGATTTCAAACAGAAGAATTCATCTGACAATCAGTAAGGAGTTCTAAGTGTTCAAGGGAACCATTTAGCGGTGTAACAAGATCTAATGGCACAACTAGAACACAACTAGATTTACTTTTGAATTGAAAACTGTCTCTCAAAAGAAAACAAAATCATTGACATTGGCTGGAGAGATCATCACTGAAAATGTCTCCACCACTTTAAATGGTTTTTGTGGCATCAGTTTATAAAAATAAAAATTGCAGATTTGAAAAAAGTGATGTTTTGTCAAACTGAAAGTCCTTAAGGAACTAAAAGTTTAAAACGGTCATTTAAGTTTGATATTTATATTTCAGGCTAAGAAAGCTTTAAAGGATGGAGTAGTTTATGGTGGACAGAAATACCAAAAGTAAAAAGATAACCAGTAAGAAAAAGAGTGACAAAAAATAAAGATTAGGAAAATGATCGAGTCTTTTAATAAAAAAAAAAAAATGTTTTGACTGATAAATAAGTTATATTGAGAAAAGTTAATTTCAAATTATGTATGAATATTTTTGCTTTTGATATCTGAAAAACATGGCAAACTTCTTTTTTTTTTAGCAACATATTGAATAAAACGTTGGCCCTTGGATAGGATTTTAATTTGGCTGCTTGTGAAAATGACTTGGACCGTCTTCTAGGATCTGAAATTACTTACAGGAAATTAGAGTTTACAGCAAAAGCTTTTTCTTAAAAATATTGTGAAATGATTTTCCTGTCTCATTCCCAGAAACCCAGAAATCTGTCTTTTCCCATCTTGTGGAATAAAGACGGGACAAGTTGTGTGCTTTACTTTTACATTTCAAAGACAGAACGCAATACTTACAAGTAATATTTATTGATAGGAATCAACACAGCAGTAAACTGAGACCTGCACCTGAACCTGAACCTGAACCTGGACCTGGACCTGGACCTGAACCTGGATCTGAACCAGAACCTGAACCTGAGCCCAGCAGTGTGTCCTTAAAGAGCGACCGGTAAAAGGAGCTTTTTTATTTCAAACAAAGTGTTTC
>NC_051452.1:13863786-13870105 GCF_001649575.2 Kryptolebias marmoratus | reverse complement strand
AAGTCTCTGGGAAAACTGGCATTTGAGCAGCTGCAGAAAGGAAACTTGATCTTCTATGAATCAGACCTGACAGAGTGTGGCATCGATATCAGAGCAGCCTCAGTGTACTCAGGAGTGTTCACACAGATCTTTAAAGAGGAGAGAGGGCTGTACCAGGACAAGGTGTTCTGCTTTGTCCATCTGAGTGTTCAAGAGCTTCTGGCAGCTCTTTTTGTCTATCGGACCTTCATCAAATATAAGATCAATTTGATGAACGAAAATCCACCTAACTCCAGGAAATCAATATTTTTTAGGGCTACGAAACTTAAGTATCTCCATCAGAGTGCTGTGAACAAGGCCTTACAGAGTCCAAATGGACACCTGGACTTGTTCCTCCGCTTCCTCCTGGGTCTTTCACTGCAGACCAATCAGACTCTCCTACGAGGCCTGCTAAAACAGACAGGAAGTAGCTCACAGTCCAATAAGAAAACAGTCCAGTACATCAAGAAGAAAATAAGTGAGAATCTGTCTGCAGAGAAAAGCATCAATCTGTTCCACTGTCTGAATGAACTGAATGATGGTTCTCTAGTGGAGGAGATCCAACAGTCTCTGAGTTCAAGAAGTCTCTCCAGAGATAAACTGTCTCCTGCTCATTGGTCAGCTCTGGTCTTCATCTTACTGTCATCAGGAAAAGATCTGGATGTGTTTGACCTGAAGAAATATTCTGCTTCAGAGGAGGTTCTTCTGAGGCTGCTGCCAGTGGTCAAAGCCTCCAACAAAGCTCTGTAAGTACAGATACAGTGGGATGTTTCTAAATATATTACTGTTGTTTTTACTGGAGAAAAAGTTACAGATTCATTCTTGCCCTATTTCTTCTTCAGACTGAGTGACTGTACCCTGTATGAGAAAACATGTGAAGCTCTGTCCTCAGTTCTCAGCTCTCAGTCCTCCAGTCTGAGAGAACTGGACTTGAGGATCCATGATTCAGGAGTGAAGCCGCTGTCTGATGGACTGCAGAATCCAAACTGTAAACTAGAAACTCTCAGGTCAGTTTTCTCTGCTGCTCTGACACATTTTTCTACTGTTTCAGCTTCATACAGCCTCTGAGATACAAGATTCTTCAGCACTTTTATCAGTTTTTAACATATCTAGATAATTTTATCCCTTTCTGCTTATTTAAGGCTGCTTTATTAGTTACTTTATCAGCTCTCATTAACCTAGTTGTGTGACAATAATTGAATCATTATGTTCTACTAATAGCTTCATGCACCCCTTCTCCACAAAAGGTTCTGGACAAACTTTTTCTCACAGGGGTATGCGCCAAGTATAAGAAGTTATTGTGGGCATGTTTATGTGGAAAAGCGGGTGGGCTTTGATGGAGTCATTTTTCTTCTGCTGCTCTGCTGAGAAGCAGCTGGCCAAGGTTGTTAGAAAATACAGCCGTTTTAAGAACTGTTCCAGCAATACTTCTGAATCTATTAACTTAAAAAAATAGTCAATTGACAAAAAACTTGTGGATGGAGATATTATGAATGGTGTGTTTAAAAAGGAACGTCTCTCAACCCTGAGCCTACTTCTTGACTTCTTAGGATCGGAGACAAGGCCCCTTAGAAACCTTGCAAGGGTGAAAATCTAGTCCACTGTTCCACAACAGGAACGAAAGCCACACTGTTCGTCCTGGAGCTGAGGTTCGACAGTCAGATGGAGTCTCCATACCAACACCCTAGAGCAATGATTTTCACTATTTTTTTTTTTCAAAAGAGCCATATTGACAGATCAAAGTCAAAGGGACAGCCGCAATATCACACCAAGTCACTCAAATAAACAGACCCTCCAGGATTTTGCGATGTTACAATCGCAACTATTAACACAAAATCAAGCAAACCCCACAAAATCGCAACTTTTTGCGACTTTGCCAAAGACACCACAACTTTCCCACAACTTTCACCCAATATTTATTGTTTCTAAAGTGATTTGCCACCGTTTCTGTGGTCTAGTCTCTTCTTTGTGGGTTTGTGTAGTGTGGAATACAAAATAACCCCAAATAACTCACGAGGAAGAAAAAAAAAAAAACTCACAAAGAAGACACATGACGTCACATTTTGTTAACCTCACAATGCAGGGAGCATGCAGGTGGAGCAACTGAAGCGGAAATGTGAGCTAATGCTTCACATTTGCCCACAAAGATTTTAGCCGCGCAAAACAGTTTCCTACCCAGCTGCACGAGAGTGGGGGGAGCTGTTTTGCACGTCCTGCAGTGTAATCATCGAACATAAACGCAAGTCATCCATCGACAAACACTTTGTGTCTGCAAAACATGAGAGGAGAGCTGCAGTTGAGGGACAATCCAGAAATGGTCATGAATGTGAGTTTATAAGTTCTCAAAGTTCTCAAATAAAGCACCTTTTGAGAATGCCAATGTTTGTTGGTAATTATCTTACAAAATTAGTAAGTATTTTTGGTTTATATATTAAAAGTTATAGTTTTTTATTGATTTTAGTTTAAAAAAATCTCAACTTTTCATCGCAACTTTTCGGAAAATGCCCCACAAAATCAGGCATTTTAGCCTGCAACAATCACAAAAAATGCCTGTGAAATCCTGGAGGGATTGAATAAAGGAAAAAACAAACAACCCACCTATGAACAAAAAATAAATACAGCTAACACATTATATGTTTAAACTAAATGTACTTTAGTACTGAGATGAGCGGAAGCTGTGGTGCATGTCCTTGACTTTCTTCATGTTGTATTTGTAATTTGTTGCAACCACAGTGAGACATTCAAGCTGGGCATGGGTCAGCCAGTTTCTCTGTTAATGTTATAAGAATTCTTCGGTCCATTTCTCTTGAAACTTTCTGTGCTCATCTTTTATGCATCATACCTTTCGTTTTTTACTCAAAACACCTGTCGTCACTGATGTGCTTGTCCCCTCTCCGACATCGTCATGTAGATTTTTTCTTTTTCAAATTCTTAATCCTCACTATTTCTCACGTCTGTTTTTTGTCTTCTCTATAAATTGCTCCATATTGCGCACTAAATATAGTGAGCTAGCTAGCTTGTGGTATCACTGCTGCTGTGTAGCTCTGTTGACTCGGTGTGGCTGCGGCAGCGTGCTGTTGGAAACAGTGCCTGTGTTCCACAGTATCCCCCATTTGGAACCAACTTTAATTTAGGCAAAATGAGAAATAGAATGCAAGTGCTTGGAATGTAGAGTGCAATATATGTTTCTGTAGTAGGTTTTAAAAATTTATTGGCTGTTTTGGCGTATTGTTGTAACCGCTACAACCTTTCACAAGAGCCACCATGGTGAGCTGCATGTGGCTTGGGAGCCGTGCAATGAGTATCCCTGCCCTAGAGTAAACCTTTCTGGGGAGGTTCAGAAGTGTGATCCCCCAATACTTGGAACACATCCTCCAGTCCCACTTTTTAAAAACGGGAACCACCATGCCGGGCTTCCACTCCACAGGTGTTGTCCTGGTCCTAAATGCAACATTGAAGAGACGTGCCAACCATGACAGCCCCACAACATCCAGGGCCTTCAGAAACTCAGGGTGAATCTCATCCACCTCTGGCACCCTGCCACCTGGTAGCTTTTTGACTACCTCAGTGAGCACTGCCATGGTAATAGACTTGTCTTCCCCCAAGTGCCCAGACTCTGCCTCCTCAAAGGTGGACATGGTGGCCGGATTAAGATCCTCAAAGTGCTTCTTCCACCGCTCAACAATATGCTCAGGTCGGGTCAGCAGTTCCCTTCTCGAACAAAGCACGACCTTAGACGGGCCCGCTTTTCCCTTTCTGAGTCATCATTTGCCATAACCTCCTCAAGACCAACAGAAAATACTTCCCTATGGCCTCTCTGAATTCCTCCCATGCCCAAATTTTTGCATCCGCAACCACACAAACCACAGTCCTTCTGGCCACCATGTATCTATCAGCTGCTTAAGGAGTCCTCAAGGACAGACAAGCCCTAAAGGTGTTCTTCTTCAGCTTGATGGCCTCGATCACCAGTGGGTCCTCTGGTTGCTGCCGCGACAGGCACCAATGACCTTCAGGCCACAGCTTCTGGAAGCCACATCTACAATAGAGGCTGTGAACATGGCCCATTTAGATTCCATGACTCCGACCTCCCCTGGGACACAAGAAACACTTTCCTGGAGGTGTGAGTTAAAGATCTCACAGACAGGGGGCTCCACCAGACATTCCTAGTTCACCCTCACTACTGGTTTGGGTTTACCAGATCTGTCCATCAGTCTCCCCTGTCACCAAATCCAGCTCAGCACCCGGTGGTGATCAGTTGACTGCTCTGCCCTTCTTCTTACCCAAGTGTCTGTTCTGCAGAAGCCTGTTAATCACCCATTGATTCAAATCAGGTGTGTTGGATCAGAGAAACAAGTAAAACATGTGGAATGGTGGCCCCCAAGGACCAGGATTGGACACCCCTGCCTTAAAGTTTAACACATTTATTCAAACACCATTAGTCAATATTCATACAATCATAAAACCAGATGCATCTGGGAGACAATCAATGGGAATGAGATACACATCACCTTGAAAACTAGTCAAGCCATCACCCCAGGATTGTCTGAAGAGACAAAGTACGTTTGTCTGGTTTTATTACTATTACTAGGAATGAACCAGTGAGGATGAAGGAAATGAGATTGGCTTTATAGAATTGAGGGTGAATAAAAAACTTGTTACAGCTGGAAACATGGCAAGAAACAGGTGAGGTTGGCGTGGCAGGCAGACCGGAGAATAACAGCTGAGGGCAGGTGATTAGTGACACTGGAAACAAAGAACAAAAATACTAAACCATACACACTGACATGAAAAACACAAGATTCAGCATTGTTTTCATGCCATTTGACCCAGTGCTTGCAGTAAGAGTTCAGTCAGCTCACATCTGTGTGCTCCCTCTTCCGAAACATAGTGATTTGCTTAGGGACCATCAACAAATTATCAAACTAATGACATTTGATTAAAAAAAAAATTATGTAATGTAAAAAGGACTACTGACCAAGAGTAACTAGACTGGACAAATAGGACACACCTAATTTTATTTGATGTTAATGCATTTAATATCTTTTAATAATAAATAACATTTTGATGCTGATAAAAGAAAATAAAATGGTCAAAAAGACAGTCTGGATGAATGGATGTTAACTTGAAAGTTATTTCTTTACTGATATCTTGTCTTCAGGCTCAGTGTGTGTGACCTCTTAAAGGGAAGTGTTGAAGCTGTATCATCATTCCTCAGCTCCCAGTCCTTCAGTCTGAGACAGCTGAACCTGAGAACCACCAACCTGACAGATTCAGAAATCCATCTGCTGTCTGTTGGACTGAAGAGTCCACACTGTCACGTGGAGACTCTCGGGTCAGGAGGTTTTTATTACTTAACACAAATGAATGAGTTTTGATTTTTCAAAAAGTAATGTAAACTTAAGTATTTAACTGTATTTTAAAATATTTTCACCATATAAATACATGCATTAAGATCTCTTCAATTCACTACAAAAACAGTTCTCTTCTAAATCTGCTTGTTCTATTTTTGTCTTTTTATGCCACATTTAGTTTTTAGCTACCATTTTGCTACTTCTAATTTTTCTGCTCTTTTTAGCTACCAGCTAGCCCTTTCCTATTTAAGCTTTTGGCTAGACTTTCATGACTTTTAACTTTTAGCTGGTGTTTTCCTACTTTTAGCTTTTAGCTTGTTTTTTTTTTTTGTTTAGTTTTAATAACTCAGCATCAGCTACTTCAGCCAGTTTCAGCAGTCAGCATTTACACTGTGTTATTAAAGAAAACACATTTTTTTCCTAGTTTTTAATTCATTTTTTCTCTCATTTTCTCCTCAGACTGAGTGTTTGGAACCTGTCAGAGAGAAGCTGTGACGTTCTGTCCTCAGTCCTCAGCTCCCAGTCCTCTGGACTCAAAGAACTGGACATGAGTAACAACAACCTGCAGGATTCAGGAATCCAGCTGCTGTCTGTTGGACTAAAGAGTCCACACTGTCACCTGGAAACTCTCAGGTCAGAAGGGTTTTTATTATTCAACACAACCTAATGAGTTTATTCCAGAAGAGATGATATTATCAGCAGCAAACTTTCCTCATTGATCTATAGGTAAAATATTCAGCAACACAACATGAATATAATTCTACTAACAGGAAAAAAACAAACTTAAGTTCTTATTGAACATACAGGTGCTGGTCATAAAATTAGAATATCATGAAAAAGTAGATTGATTTCAGTAATTCCATTTAAAAAGTGAAACTTGTATATTATATTCATACATTACATACAAACTCATATATTTCAAATGTTTATTTCGTTTAATTTTGATGATT
>NC_051452.1:13860791-13862491 GCF_001649575.2 Kryptolebias marmoratus | reverse complement strand
AATCATCAAAATTAAACGAAATAAACATTTGAAATATATGAGTTTGTATGTAATGTATGAATATAATATACAAGTTTCACTTTTTAAATGGAATTACTGAAATCAATCTACTTTTTCATGATATTCTAATTTTATGACCAGCACCTGTATATGACAGTGCAGATATTAACAGAACAATGTGAACTAACAATAAACTAAATTAATATTTCCAGTAACTTAGAATCTAAGAAATTTAAAAATAAAAAAAGTAATCTGTTTGGTTTCATCAGACTGAATGATTGATTGAACTCAGTCTTAGACTGAAACCATTTGGTGTCTAACTGTTTCTTTTAACAAATATGTAAACAAAAACATGTTTAAGGATAAATTAAGGAGGATGTTTAAAAAGTTTTGAGTCCTGTGATGTTACTACTACAGACCAGCATCCTCTCTAATATAAGATTTTCTCTAATATTTTCTATCACTGCTGGTTTTTCTTTCTAACCCTTATTAGATTTGATGTGAATGAATGTTAAAGTGGCTCATATTTGAGAAAAAAAATATGGAGGAAAAAGAAATAATTACTTAGTCTTCTATATCAGCCATCAGCTCTGATGATTTCTAAAGATTGTTTCAATGATTTGTTCTCTAACATGTTAGTGTAGATTCTTTTAGTTTGGATTTTGGTTCATGTTCAATATAAAATGTATTTAATTTAAATCACAAATCTAATATTTTAAATCTATTTTGTCTCTTCAGGCTGAGTTACTGTAACCTGTCAGAGAGAAGCTGTGAAGTTCTGTCCTCAGTCCTCTGCTCCCAGTCCTCCGGTCTCAAAGAACTGGACCTGAGTAACAACAACCTGCAGGATTCAGGAGTGAAGCTACTTTCTGATGCCCTGAGGAGTCCACACTGTCACCTGGAGACTCTTAGGTCAGGATCAGAGCCCTGGGTTGGACTTTTTCTCTTTATCCCTCTTTTGCTGGATATTTGTTATATTTATTCAGCAATGATGAACTTTTTTTCCACCCATGAGCTATAAAGTTTTGTTTTAATTTTAGTATTTTGTTCAACTTATTTTGGTAATTCCAACAATGTTATCAAAGCTTGGTAATTACCAGGGTTAGTATTATTTCAGTACTTGTACAATAACTTTTTCACCAGGCTGCAGAAACCATAAAACTGACAGATTATTAGAGATTTGTCTCAGTTCTCAAAGACCCCAAACTCATTTCAGTCAGGATTTAGCTTCATGTTGAACTGATGATTGTCATGTAAGGGGATAACTTCCGGACCCACATGCAAAATCCCGCTAGGAAACGAGTAAATATAAACGAGTAACATCAGAATGCCGGGAGCATGCAGTAGCAGCGACTGAAGCCAAAATGTGCGCTAATGCTTCACATTTGCCCACAAGGATTTCAGCAAAGGACCCCGCAAAACACCGCAGTGAAGTTCGTTTTAAGTCGGAGATTGGATATTCGCGCTCCGCAGAGTCAGCGGCGTCTAGCTCACGGCTGATCCGAAACAGGAATGCTAATGTCAGCCATGAGCTAGACGCCGCTAACTCCGAGGAGCGCGAATATCCAACATCCAACTTAAAACTAACTTCACTGCTGTCGCAAACCAGTTTCCTACCCAGCTGCACGAGAGTGAGGGGGGAAGCTGTTTTGCACGTCCTGCAGTGTAATCATGGAACATAAACGCATCGACAAACACTT
>NC_051452.1:13859207-13860691 GCF_001649575.2 Kryptolebias marmoratus | reverse complement strand
TAGTTATCTTACAAAACTAGTAAGTATTTTTGGTTTATATATTAAAAGTTTTAATTGATTTTAGTAAAAAAAAAAATCGCAACTTTTAGGAAAATGCCCCGCGAAATCAGGCATTTTAGCCCGCAACAATCACAAAAAATGCCCGCGAAATCCTGGAGGGACTGAAAGTTTATTTACAAAAATAATGAAATGTGCAAATGATGACTGGTTCCACTCTGGTCTGGGTTCTGGTATGTCTGGAGAGGGGAAAGATGAATGACCTGGATCTGCAGAGAAGGTGAGGTTAACAGAGTTTATACTGGGCTGGGCTTACTGTGATCCATTGGAGGGGTAGTGAGGTTCCGGTGTGAGTCCTGATGGCATAGGTACAGAGAGGATCTTAACAGCTGGAGAGCTGGCATGCAGGTGAGAAGCTAAGAGCATGTGTAACACCAACCAGGAGCAACAGGAAGGAGTATTTCCTCAGGTGAACATTGGAAAGGCTCGAGCACAGCAACCTGAAATGCAGAAAATCAGGTGACTTGAGACAGGAGACTAGTACGAAACTTCCACAAAGCCAGGATTGTCAAAAAGGCACAGGAAGGCTCAAGAGTGGCTGGAAACTACCATCATGGGTAATCATCTGGCAGAGAAGGAGACCTCAGCAGCTCCTTATATTCACCAGCCTGCTTGATGATCCTTTTTCCAGCAAAGATCCTCTCTGGAAACAGATCTAGTACTCACAAGCAGGAACAGACTCACACACACAGAATCGATTGTGTGAAGTCTGCTTTTATTAATTACTAACAGAAGATATGTGTTCATTTTATGTATTTATTTTATTTTCAACGTGCCATTTATTTTACCTTTTATCATTACTTTTTTGTTTGTTTGTTTTTTATCTCCCTCTCTTGCTGAAAACAACAACAACAACAGGAAATTAAGGAATACTGATCTTGTATATTTCATGTGTGTGTATGTTGTGTGTGTGCAGGCTGTCAGGCTGTCTGATCACAGAGGAAGGCTGTGCTTCTCTGGCCTCAGATCTGAGCTCCAACCCCTCCCATCTGAGAGAGCTGGACCTGAGCTACAATCATCCAGGAGACTCAGGAGTGAAGCTGCTCTCAGCTGGACAGAAGGATCCACTCTGGAGACTGGACACTCTCAGGTATGGAGAGACCTGCTGCAGACACACATAATGCCTGATTACAATGGTAATTATTGTTTAATTTCCTTTTCATTTTACAATGGCATATTGGACTGAATCTAAAATGTCTCCCTAAAAAATTCTCACTGTTTACTGTCAATCAATCAATCAATCAATCAACTTTATTTATATAGCACATTTTAAAAACCACAGTGGTAGCCAAAGTGCTGTACAATAGATAGATAAAAACAGTAAAAAGGAAATAGATAAAACAAATAAACAGATAAAAAAGATAAATAGATAAAAAGAGACATACACATACGGGTTCACAGCAGGTATGTTTTAGGTGCCAAGAAAG
>NC_051452.1:13840274-13857959 GCF_001649575.2 Kryptolebias marmoratus | reverse complement strand
CGTCTTCCACCACCTCTACACACACACACTTTCCGCTGTTTCTGAGTCATCACTCTCACTCCCCTCCTCCCTTAGTTAGTAATTTTTACGTCGGCTGCCTAGCAGGCCTGGTGTACTTTTAGAAAGTTCGGTACCGTTAGTTTTAGCATTGTCATGTTTTAGCTTATTTAGTCTTCCTGTACATTTAGTTTATTTTAGTTTATTTTAGCTCACACGTTAGATAACGTTAGATTGTTAGATTCCTAATTGTTGTTTAGTTCAGCTTTAACTTTATAATCATTTTATTTAGATTATTTTAGCTACTATTTTGACTGTCTTAGCTTATGTTTAGATATATTTAGTTTCATGATTTTACTTAGGTTATCCTATATTTCATTTAGATTATACATGATTGATGTTTTTACTTCTGTATTTTTATATCTGATTATGATTTCATTTAGATTATTTTAGCTACTATTTTGACTGTCTTAGCTCATGCTTAGATATGTCTGGTTTCATGATGTTATTTAGATTATACTATATTTCATTTAGATTATACATGATTGATGTGTTTTTTCTTTCTTTTTTTGTGTTTCATTATGTATTTGCTGTATTGGATTCTGTTTTTATTTCTGCTGTAAAGCACTTTGGATCGCCTTGTAGCTGAAAAGTGCTATATAAATAAATCTCACTTCACTTCACTTCACACTTGAGTTTGATGAAGAGCCTCCTCCTGTCAGAGAAATCCTTTCACTGTTGAACAGATAATTACGTCTGTACATGTCTGTCTCTTTCAGTCAGAAACATGTTTTCAAATGCATGTATTCATCTGTTTCTTTTGGAAACTCTTCTACATGATTCCTTGGAAACTTCCTCCACTCCCAGTCCTTTAAAGATAGAAGCTGGAATTATTCCAGGATCCAAATGTTGCTTTTTTGTCTAGTTCCAAGAGGAACATTACTATGTTGAATGTTCGAATCCAGTTAGAATCATCAAATCACAACCAGACTTTAATCTTGGGTTTTTAGACAGAAATTTAACATAAAAATATTCTTCACAATTACGTAGTCAAAAATTGCTTTTTGCACTATATCATAATAAAGATTTGAAGTTGTTTTTAGGTTTTTATTATAATATTTTTTTTTCTTTTGTATTGAGATTACTTTAATTTAAATAAATCCTGCAAACTTTTGAGTTTCTGTCTAAGATATTTTTTTTACATATTGTTCCTGTTGAAATCAGTTATAAAGTTTTGATCCAAACAGTTCTTGCAATTGTATTTTAAACAAACTGAAATTGAAAGTTTGCTATACTGTTTCTAACTTTCCACATTTTTACAGAATTTACTATACTGTCATCTGGTGGTCACTGCTCTAATTACCCATATGTATAAACAAAGTAATATAATAAAATATTTTTGTGATTAAAAGTAAATTCAAAATAAAGTTTAATTTGTAAGCTACCTTTATGTTTGTTTGTTTATTTTTTAAGTTTTAAAAGCAGAACTTTACTACTGTACTTTATAAATTGCTTCTTAATATTTTTAACAATACTTTTTGTGAAGAATGTGAACAATTCTTCCAGAGAAAATAATGTAATGGCAGAATACAATAATCTGAACAATAATCTGGTCTGACTGGACTGAATCTGACTTGATCAGACTGGTGGAACAAATAAAATGTGTCTGTAAACTGTAAACTTACTAAATAATATGATCAGAGCTATGCTGCCTTCAGACGACTGTTTGCTTCCAAATGATTTTCTGTCTCAACTAAAGAATAATGAAGGTTTCAGCATTGAAAAAAAAATTCAAATAAAAATAATTGTTTTTACTGCATGTGTTTTGTAGAGCTGGAGGCGGCTTTTGACTGTGCCCCCCAAGGCTTTTTGTGGGGAGTGCTGCTGAAGTATGTGGTGCCTGGGTTGAAAGTGAAGATAGATAGATAGATAGATAGATAGATAGATAGATAGATAGATAGATAGATAGATAGATAGATAGATAGATAGATAGATAGATAGATAGATAGATAGATAGATAGGTAGATATACTATATACTTTTATGAGAGGGACCATTTTGGGATCTGAGGGTGAAATGTAAAAGTTTATTGAATAAACCCACATTGCTCCAAAAATGACAATGCATAAAAATCAGTGTTATCAATTATTCACCTAGTTGAGGTTGTGAAAACTTCATTCCAAAAATTTCACTTTGCATCTCATCTTTGGCAATTATTGCATATTTTCTGTTGTGTTTTACAGTTAGGTCTGAAGTTTTTGAAAAGATTTATTGCAGGGAAAATGAAAAAAGAATTATATATTACACTTTTCACACTTTTATGAGAGGGACTGGTTCGGTACCTGAGGATAAAAAGATGTACATTCATTTTTAAGGTGCCTCAGTTGCCTCATATACATCAAATGATTATTTTCTGAGAGTTTCATTAAGATCCAGCCAATGGTTCAAGACATATTTTACTATTAGACAGACAGTGTCAACTGTAATGAGTAATGTCAATGTTTTAAATAAAGATGTTGCATATTGTTTAGCATTTGAGCTGAATACACCAAATACAAGCTCAATATTTTTAAAACTGGAAGAGTTATAGCTATTTTCATGTTTGCTAATTTTGATTAGCTGTGGTGACCATGTTGGATTTGACTGACTCCATAACTAAATCAGTTGTAGATGTACATCCAATGATCGCTTTTTGAAAGTTTAATCAAAATCCGTCCAGTGGTTCATGAGATACTTTGCTAACAGATAAAAATGGCAGGCTTTTCTGTTTGTCACACCTGAAGCTAAATCATCCAGTAGCACGTGCTCCTCTTGTTAAAACATGTTTCTGCTCCGCAGTGCTTCCTTATTCTGCCATAAATCAGGGCTCTGAGTCACTCCAGGAAGCGGCTTACCTGTGTCGGCCACTCGTCGAGTGTGACAGTGTCTCTTCTCCTAACTTTGGACGGTTTAAACAAACTGTAAGTTTACTTTGCTTTACTGAACTTTGTCTTCAGGAACTTTTCTGTTTATATCTGCTCAAATATTTGGAGAACATGTTGTCTTTTTCAGTCCAAAGTTGCATGACTCTGCTGTTTGAAGACAAATCTACAGGACTATTAAAAAACTGGAATGAAACAGTACAAACTTTATTCATAGTCACCAAATAACAAACTGTGTAGTATTTTGACTGAAATACAAACACTGAAGTCAGACACAGGAGCCTTCCTCTGATTCTTATTAGACCTTTTAAAGTAAATGGAGACTACTAGTGAAATGTTGTTTGATTTTTAGTTAAATTATTCATTCCTGTAGTACTTTGATCAAGGAAATAACCCACTTTTATTGCAGCTCCTCACTGAACTCTTTCTTTGAGCTGTACGCACCACTTCTGAGAAAACAATACTACTATGCAGGGACATCGCCAGAGGAAGTGATACAGGAAGTAAATCTTTCATAAACAAATGTAAACACAATACTTGTACCGTCTTGGGTTTTGCTCAGTTTTACAGAAGACTGTAGAAAGGAGCTCTCCCTGCTGCTCTTCCTGTTTTGCCAGGTGCCTGCTCAACAGCACATGACTGCTTACACAAACTGAAAGGCACATGACTAGCAGAAACACCTCCACCCCCTCACACAATAGATCATGTGATCTCAGGTTTTATGTGTGACACCATCTGTGCGGCAAAAAAACTGATCAGCATAAACTATGCATGATGCACCCTTTTAAAAACTGGCAAACTATTTGCTTGCTGCTACATGGGCAGGTGTGTAAGGTGCCTTGCAAAAGTATTCACCCCTTTGATGTTTTCTGCTTTTATTGCTGTCGTAAATCAGTCATGATCACTATAAAATGGCCCTCTTTACAAAGGATATACAAAAAAAACTTCAGTGTCAAAGTGAAACTAAATTTCAACAGGGTAAAAGTATACAATTAAATAAAAATATTTGATTTAAAACAAGTAGCTGCATAGTAGTAGTTGCTCTTCGTATTGATGATGAATTTACCAGAACTCCTCGGGATGTTTTGGTCCTTGGAAATCCTTTTATATCCATCCCCTGGCTTGCAATTTTCAATAATCTTTTCTCTGAATGGAAGTAGGACGGTGAATATTCACCTGTTTTACATCAAATATTTTTATTTAATTGGTGACAGATTTATGACAATAAAAGCAGAAAACATCCAAGGAGGTCTATACATCTGCAAGGCACTGTATATGGTGTTGCTCCTCTGTGTGTCAATTTTTTTTCTGTGGCTAAGAAACACCAGTCTTCCTTTTATTAGACAATCATTGTCCTTAAACAAGTCAAATAATGTTGAAGATTATTTCAGCTTTACAGTGTATCCTATTTTTCCCTGTTTCTTATAATAAAATGAGCTCAGCAACACTCATATACACTGCCTGTCCAAAAGAAAGTTGCCACCAAAAAAATGTTACACACTAATATTTTGTTGGACGGCCTTTTAACTTTGATTACAGCACACATTCGCTGTGCCATTGTTTCAATACGCTTCTGCAATGACACAAGATTTATTTCCATCCATTAATGTTGCATTAATTTTTTACCAAGAACTTGCATTGATGATGGTAGAGTCTGACCGCTGCACAAAGCCTTCTCCAGCACATCCCAAAGATTCTCAATGGGGTTAAGGTCTGGACTCTGTGGTGGCCAATCCATGTGTGAAAATGATGTCTCATGCTCCCTGAACCACTCTTTCACACTTCGAGCCTGATGAATCCTGGCATTGTCATCTTGGAATATGCCCGTGCCTTCAGGGAAGAAAAAAATACATTGATGGAATAACCTGGTCATTCAGTATATTCAGGTAGTCAGCTGGCCTCATTCTTTGAGTACATACTGTTGCTGAACCTAGACCTGACCAACTGCAGCAACCCCAGGTCATAGCACTGCCCCCACAAGATTGTACAGTAGGCACTAGGCATGATGGGTGCAACACTTCACCTGCATCTCTTCTTACCCTGATGCACCCATCCCTCTGGATCAGGGTAAATCTGGACTCATCAGACCACACGACCTTCTTCCATTGCTCCAGAGTCCAATCTTTATGCTCCCTGGCAAATTGAAGCTTTTTTTCTGGTTAGCCTCCCTTATTAGTGGTTTTCTTAAGACTACACAGCTGTTCAGTCCCAATCCCTTGAGTTCCCTTTGCATTGTGCGTGTGGAAATGCTCTTACTTACTATTAAACGTAACCCGGAGTTCTACTGTTGTTTTTCTTCGATTTGATTTCACCAAATGTTTAAGTGATCACAGATCACGATCATTCAGGATTTTTTTCTGGCCACATTTCTTCCTCGAAGACAATGGGTCCCCCATTATCCTTCCAGTTTTTAACAATGCATTGAACAGTTATTAACCCAATTTTAGTAGTTTCTGCAATCTCCTTAGATGTTTTCTCTGCTTGAAGCATGCCAATGATTTGACCCTTCTCAAACAGACTGACATCTTTTCCATGACCACAGGATGTCTTTTGACATGGTTGTTTAAGAAATGAGAAGCAATTCATTGCACCAGTTGGGGTTAAATAGCTTGTTGTCAGCTGAAATTTAATCGCCCATGCAGTAATTATCCAATAGGAGGGTCATACATATTTGCTTAGTTAAATCCAGGTGACAACTTTTTTTTTTTTTTTTTTTGGCCAGGCAGGGTAGTTAGTGAGTGAAACTGTATTGCACTCCTGCTGTACTAATCTTTTGGACAATCAGTGCAAATTAAGTTGGCAATAAATTAAAAAAAAATGTATAAATAAAGGCCTAGCATTCTTTGAAGGATACGTATCACCCACAGCCTTTCATGCCCAAATTTTAAACAAAAATATGATGAATCGGGACAGAGTTATACTGTAGCTGATTTGGTCAAGCCTTGTAAACGACATTATGGACAATTTCATGTGATTATTCTCACAAAATGTGACTCATGTCAGGATTGGAGTTTAGGTTGAGTTTATTTTGTATTACATTTGTTTCTTCAGTTGTTTTTGGTTATTCCTGTGTTTAGTTTTGTTTGTTGTTTTTTTTGTTCCCTGTGCTCTCTGTGTCCTCTGTGCTCTCTTTCATTTTTTTTCTTGTCCTCAGTCAATCCCTTCTTTGCCTGCCTCACCTATCTACACATGCTCCAAGTTTTGTAATCATTTACCTGTGCCCACTTCCCCTAATTACCTGCTGTCTTTAAAACCTGGTCATCTCCACTTACTCACTGGTCTGTTGTCACTTTCATGCTCTGTCTGGTTCCCCTGTGGTTCCCCTGTGTAGCTCTTGAAGTATGTGGTAATGATCACTCAGCTTCAGCCACACAGCTTAATATCTGTAAAGTTGAGTTATTTCCATTTTTGTGTTTGCTAAAGTTGCTTAACCCTTGAATTGGGTTGAGATCAGTTGTAGAAGTACATCCAGTGATTTCTTTGAGTGAGTTTCATTAAAATTTGTCTTGCGGTTCAAGAGGTTTTTCGGCTAATGCTACAGACAAATGGACACACAGACACACACGGACACTGGCAAAAATATAATCGCCCTTTTGCCTTTGGCGGTGGGTGATAACTAGTCCGATAAGACTACAGTTAAGCATTTGCTAAAGTGTGATTTATCCAGTTTATAGCAAGAAATTTATCTACTCTCCTTAAGTTCTATAATGACGTAACACAATATTTTATTTCACTTCTATGTTGATGACACCAAGATGTATTTGTGAGCTAAACCCATTTCCATACTTCTTTGCTCTTTCCAATTTGACTGTTTTGAAGAGATTAACACTTGCTCAATTTTTTCCCCAGTCTTACATTTTATTCCGGACTTCACAATTCTCTTTCTCCTCCCAGCTGTACTTTCTCCTCCTATGTTGTCCAAATAAACAGTTTGTGTTTCCTCTGCAGATGAAGGTACAAAATGTGTGTGAGCTGATGTGGATGTAAATTCACCACAATGGATCAGTGGGAAAATGCAGATGAGAGCGCGCCTTTGCTCAAGGAACAAAGGAAACAAATCAAAGCTCAAAGGTGAGACAATAATCTCGTCCTCACATTTTCTCTGTATAAGAGTTTGTCACTTTGATTCTGCATTATTGTTATTCATATTCTGTTTTTTTGTGTTATGTTACAGGGCAGAAAAGCATTCCACACATACGTCATCCTGCAATTCCATCTCAACATGTCTGACTTGGTGTTGCTCTTTCTGGTACTTCTTTTCTTTTTGATTTTGGTTATTTTGATATTAGTTATCATTAGATGTTTGATTTTTATCCATAAATATCTTGATACACTCAAATAATATATATTTTTTGTAGTTGTGTATAAATTTATACTCTCTGCTATGTCTATATACATCCCTTGAGATTTGTTGTTTACAATTTAAGAGACTTTGCTGCAAATACTGTTCATCTAAAAAATGTTCCTAAGTAATTTGTGTTATATTTTTCTAGCAAACCTCAGAGACCAGACTCGCCTGAATCTGAAGTTGTGCCTGGACCAAAACTCATACCAGAACATGAACCTTTATTACAGCCTGAATATGGGACTATATCTGAAACTGAATCCATACAAGGATCTGAACCTTTCTCAGGAGCTGAACATGAAACCATATGTGAACCTAAACTCATTCCAAGACATGTGCTTGAATCTGTATCAAGACCTGAACCAGACCCCATACAAAGACCTGCACCTCACTCTGCATTAAAATCTGAACTAGACCCCATACAAAGACCTGTTCTTGAATTGGCACTTGAAACTGAATCTGTATCAAAATCTGAGTCTGAATCTGTACAAATATCAGGACCTGCAGGTAAATCTGTATCTGGACCAGAACCTATAGCAGGAGCTTTTATTAACTTGGTATCTGAAACTGAATCTGTATCAGAATCTGAACCTGATTCTGTACCTGAACCAGAATCCAATGCAGAACCCCCACCTCAATATGTATCAAAACCAGAACCACAATCTTTACTTGAACCAGATTCGATACCAGGACCTGCCCTTGAAGCTGTACCTCATTCTGTATGCAATTCTGAACCAGAATCTGTAACTGAACCAGAACCCATACTAGGGCCTGCAGCTGACTCTGTATCAAGATCTGAACCTGCATCTGTGCATGAACCAGAACTCATACCAAGACCTGTTTTTGACCCAGAAGCCATATCAGGATTTGTTCATAAATTGGTACCTGAAACAGAATCTGTATCAGAATCTGAACTTGTACCAGCGGTTAAACCTGAACCTGAATCTGTACTTAAAGCAGGATCCATACCAGGACCTGTGGGTAAATCTGTACCTGAACCTAAACATATAGCAGCACCTCTTCTTGACTTGGTACCTGAAACTGAATCTGAATCAGTTCAAGAACCAGGACCCACACTAGAACCTGCAGTTGAACTTAAATCTGTATCAAAACCTGAACCTGAATCTGTTTTTGAAGCAGGATCCATACCAGGACCTGCAGGTAAATCTGTACCTGAACCTAAACATGTAGTAGCACCTCTTCTTGACTTGGTACCTCAAACTGAATCTGTATTAGAATCTGAACCTGATTCAATACCTGAACCAGAATCCATTCCAAGTCCTGCCCTGGAACCTGCACCTGAATCTGTATCAAAACCTGAACCAGAATCTGTGCCTGAACCTGAACTCATACCAGGAACTGTTTTTGACCCAGAAGTCATATCGGGATTTGTTCATAAATTGGTACCTGAAACAGAATCTGTATCAAAACCTGAACCTGAATCTGTACTTGAAGCAGGATTCATACCAGGACCTGCGGGTAAATCTGTACCTGAACCTAAATATATAGCAGCACCTCTTCTTGACTTGGTACCTGAAACTGAATCTATATTAGAATCTGAACCTAAATCTATACTTAAATCAGAATCCATACAAGGATCTGCATGTGTATTTTCAGAGGCTAAACCCATAGCAGAACCTGCACACGAATCTGTGTCAAAACTTGAACCAGAACTCATACCAGGGCCTAATTTTGAATTGGCACCTGAAACTGAATCTGTATCAGAAGTTGAATCTGAATCAGTTCAAGAACCAGGACCCATACTAGAACCTGCAGTTGAACCTGTATCAAAACCTGAACCGGAGTCTATGCTTGAACCAGAACTGGTTCCTGAAACAGAATCTGGACTTGTAACAACAGCTGAACCTGAATCTCCATCAAAATCTGAACTTGAATCTGTATCTAAAGCAGAACCTATACCAGGACCTACAGGTAAATCTGAATCTGAACCCATAGCAGGAACTATTCTTGACTTGGTACCTGAAATTGAATCTGTACCAGAATCTGAACCAGAATCCATACAAGGAACTGCACCTGTGTATGTATCAGAAGTTAAACTCGTAGCAGAACCTGCACCTGTATCTGTATCAAAACCAGAAACAGAATATGTATCTGAACCAGAACCCATACAAGAACCTGTATTTGAACTGTCACCTGGTACTGAATCTGTATCAGAACAGGAATCTGAATCAGTTTGTGAACCAGGGCCAATACTAGGACCTTCAGTTGAATCTGTATCAAGACCTGAACCAGGATCTGTGCCTGAACCAGAACTCAAACCAGGACCTGTTTTTGAGTTGGTACCTGAAACAGAATCTTTATCAGAATCTGAATTCATACAAACGGTTGAACCTAAATCGATATCAGAACCTGAATCTGAATCTGTACATGAACCAGAACCTATGTCAGGACCTGAACCAGACTCTGTATCAAAATCATACCAGGACCTGTTCTTGGATTAGTACCTGAAACTCAACCTGTATCAAAATCTGAACTTGTATCAACAACTAAATCCAAATCTGCATCAAAACCTGAACATTAAACTGTATCTAAACCAGAACTGAAAGCAGGTCCTTTTCTTCAGTTGGAACCCGAAACAGAATCTGAATTAAAGTCAACAGTTTAACCTGAATTTGTGCCTTATCCTGAATATACCATCAAGACCTGAAACCAAATACATACGAAAACTTGTGCCAAAATTTGTACCTGAACCAGAACTTGCACCTGTGTTAGTATCTGATCCTTGACCTGCTTCTGAGAATTCACCAAGTCCTGAGCTTTAAAAACACCTTTTTTAAAAGTAAGTAACAAATATGTTCAGAAAAGGCTTACTGAGCATTTCTAAAAATCAAATTTTGAACGATTTCCTTAAACTTGGAATAGATGATGGGGTTGACTCTCAGTTACTGCCACAATCAAATTGATTTAATTTCCGTTTTTTTTTTTTTATTCCTATGGTCAATTAGCTATTTTAAGTTCCATTCAAAAGGAAGTATCCCAATGTAGAACAGCAATGTTGTTGGCCTCAGCCATACATTGGTAATAATTATACGCTCACCTCATTTTCATTTATTCATAATTAATCAATAACATTCACAATTTTGCATTTACTCATTTTTAAACTAACAATGTTATTATGGAGGGTGATTTCTTCTGATATATTGTCCACTGCTAAAAAGGCCTGTTTGTGTGTGTTCATCTGCCTGTTTGTTAGCAAAAAATCTCATGGACTACTAAGCAGAGTTCAATGAAACTTTCCAGAAGAAATGATTTAGTGTACATCGACAACTGATTGACATTTGCAATCATAGAACTCAGTCAATTTTCCAGATATTGAGCTAAAATTTGCTGTGGTATCAGCTGAAAGTGATCTCCAACACACCCTCTGTTCCTTATGACTTGTAGTTTGGTTTGCAAACAGCTTAACTGTATAAAAAGCAGCTCTTGTGATTTTGGGATCTTTTGATCCTATTCTAAAACCCTGCAAATTTTCACTGGACCTGTGTACATGATTGTAATACACCTGGATGAGATCTGCTGTTTTATTCCTTTGTTTTATGTTTAACCTTTACATGTCTTCATGAACATTTTTTTAAAGTCCATTTCAGGGGCCTGAATACAGTTGGACAAAAATAATTTTTGTAATCTTATATTAATTTACTTTTTATCTTCCTATTTAACCAAAACTTGGTTTATGTACTGTATGTATGTATGTATGTATGTATGTATGTATGTCTCTGTCCCAGTGTTCCTCCAAAACCCTCTTTGTTGGATGTATCTTGTTTTCTTAGATTAATTCGGTAATTAACTGTCAGCTATTTCAGATTAAAACTCAAGGGAATTTGGGTCTGAGGACTTTTAAATCTAAAAGCCAACTCATCAAACTACCATGGGCCTGTTTGTCACTTAATTTTCTGTGTGGTCATTTTGTTGTTAATTTTTGTTTTCCCGTTTGTGTTATCTGGTTACTTGATTTGGTATTTTTCAGTTATTTAGTATTACCCTCTTGTGACATTGTGTTTAGTCAGTCTGTCAGTTACGATGTTTGTTCTTTGTTCAGTTAACTATTTCTTAGATTATCTTTTTAGAAAGGTTAGATTTAGTTTTGTGGGCCTTGTAATTGATTACTTTGATTTTTGTTTTATTTTAATCTTTGATAAATAAAAGTCCAGTTTTTGAAGGTGTTTTGGAGTTTTTAATGCCTGACTGATTGGTCCTTCTTCATTGGTGTCAGAGGTGGGATTATTCAGGAAGACACTAGTCTTTTCTCTCCTTTCTTTTAGGTTTTTATTTTTAATTTGGGGAAATTTTTCCCTTTCTTCTTGTTGTTTTTCTTTCGGCTGTTCCCTTTTCAGGGATCGCCACAGCGAGTCATCCTCCATCTAACTGTCTTCTGTGTCCTCTGTCCTCACTCACACTATGTCTATGTCTTCTCTAACTGCATATGTATTTCTCCTCTTTGGCCTACCTCTTTTTCTTTTTTCTGGCAGCGGCATCTCTAACATCTGTCTACCAATATATCCACTGTCCCTCTTCTGCTCATGTCCAAACCATCTCAGTCTGGCCTCTCCAACTTTATCGCCCAGTTGTTCAGTCTGTGCTGTACCTCTGATGACCTCATTCCTAATCCTATCCATTCTTGTCACTCCCAAAAAGAACCTCAACATCTTCAGCTCTGCCACTTCCAGTTGTGTCTCCTGTCTTTTTGTGAGTCCCACTGTCTCCAAATCATACAACATAGCTGCTCTCACCACTGTCTGTAAACCTTTCCTTTGACCTTTGCTGCCAACCTTTTGTCACAAATCCCTCCTGAAACTTTTCTCCATCCTGCCTGGACTCTCTTCTTCACCTCTTTACCACACTCCCTTTTTTCCTGGACAGTCAAACCTAAGTACTTGAAGTCCTGCACCTTTGTGACCTCTGCTCCTTGTAGCCTCACTGTTCCTCCTGCCTACCTCTCATTCACACACATGCACTCTGTCTTGTTACGGCTGACTTTTATCCCTTGTCTTTCAAGTGCATACCTCTACCTATCCAAGTTCTCTTCCATCTGTTCCCTGTTCTCACCACAGATCAAAATGACATCTGCAAACATCATAGTCCACATGGATTCCAGCCTGACCTCATCTGTTAATCTGTCCATCACCAGAGCAAAGAAGATGTGGCTCAGAGCCGATCCTTGATGCACTCCCAGCTTCACATTGAAGCTATCTGTCACTCCTACAGAGCACCTCACCACTGTCCTGCTGTCCTCATACATGTCCTGTACCAGTCTAACATACTTCTCTGCCACTCCAGATTTCCTCATATAACACCACAGCTCCTCCTACCTCAGCACCCTGTCATAGGCTTTTTCACAAAAACACAATGAAGCTCTTTCTGACTCTCTCTGTACTTCTCCATCAACATCCTCAAAACAACAATGGCATCTATGGTGCTCTTTCTTGGCATAAAACCATACTGCTGCTCACAAGTAGTCACCTCTTGTCTAAGTCTAGCTTCCACAACTCTCTCCCAGATCTTCATCGTGTGGCTCATCAACTTAGTTCCCCTGTAGTTGCTACAACTCTGTACATCACCCTTGTTCTTAAAGATTGGCATCAACACACTTCTCCTCCATTCCTCTGTCAGAATGTGGTGTGAGCGTGGCGAACCCAATCCGCAGACTCATCTTTGGAAACAAAAACTGATTTATTTATATAAAAAGAAGAAAACAAAAAGCTGACGTGGCAGCAAAACTAACTATAACAAAAATCCAGATAATAACAAAGGCGGGACAAGGCAAGGCAAAAACAAAGAGGGACCAGACTGGAACCAAACATGAACAAACAACAATGAATCGGCAGGGAGGTGGAGAGGAAGACCAAGTTTTAAAGCAGAGGGTGATGAGGAGAAGTGGGAACAGGTGTGTGATTAGGAGTGAAGACAGCTGGAGATGGGTGTGACAAGAAACCAGAAAACTGCTGAGCGGAGGACAGGTGAATGATGACAACAAACATGAACAGGAAAAACTAAACTGAAACAATAACTCAAACCGAAACAAGACAATAATCAAAACAACAAACTGAAAATACCAAACTATGACATCCTCAGGTATTTTCTCACTCTCAAAAATGCCATTGAAGGGGAGATTTTTCCTCTGATAGGGGAGATCCCCTATCAACAGAAAATGCACCATGGAGAAAAAAGGGGGAGTACAAACATAGGACCTACTCAGGACAAGCAAACCAGTAGTGAGAAGGAGCTGAGGAGTTGGACGGCCCTGTGAACAAAGGTGCATCGTCTCCTCTGTGTCTTGCATCCAGGACAGTGGAGCTGGCGTCCTGAGAAGAGATACTCAATGTCTGTCCCATAGAGTCCAGAGTGTGCCCACTCAACCTTCCATAGACTTTCATTATATCTGAACTCTGACTTTTGTCTTTAAATCTAGATGTGAAGGTTCATTTTCACTTCTTATATTTTGTTCGTAAATCACTGTGGGCACATAAAAATTGACATGTGTGACAACTAGACACTCCTGCTAATTACAGTTCAGAACTTCTTTTTACAAAATGACATAGTTTCTACACAGTGACTGTTTGTTTAAGGTTTCATTTTTAGTCTGTTTCTGTCCGCATGTCTCAGAAAAAAACGTTTTCTCAAGGAGTGACAGACACAGGTATGTGGTTACCATGGTGACCCTGCTCATTGCCTTGCTCAGTTCTCCCAACTCTTTTTTGCACCTTTTATACGTTATATCTGTACACTGTTAGGTCCAAAGAACCAACATTGACTAAATGGAGCAATGCCTAAACCATCCTATATGGACAAAAACTGCATTTTCTTGTATGCTGTATAATAAATACAAACATAGAGCATCATTTGCACTTTCAACAGGAAGGTACATTTGGAATTGAAATAATTTATGCACATTTTTTTTTCTTCCCTGTCCAATGAATGATTACTGTATAATAAAAAAAAAGTTTGTAAGCCTGGATTGTGAAGGAATTGTTGCTCCTAGAAAAATGTATTAGTTGTGTGCCAGAGACGATAAAATAATACCTTCTACATTTACAATAATTTTTGAAGTGATGTTCTAATAATTATCAATAGTTAGTATATTATCAGCAGTGACATCAATCATAGAGCATGGAGTATGTAGAAAGAGGCAAACATCTTCATCCAAATGAGTGCCAGTTTACACACACACACACACACACACACACACACACATATATATATATATAATTTTTCAGGCTCATAAAACAACTCTGTCTCAAAAATAACACTGATGTGATAGAGCACTATATTAGCTGTTATTAAACTTCCACACCAGAGCTTTTTAACTGGGGGCTACATCCAGTGAGTTCAGCCTCACCCACTGATTAGTTCATTTAAAATTATTAGATTTTAAATCAGAAAAAAAAAATCTATAAGAGGATCATTTTAAAAATATGAAATGACATTCATTTCCATCAGAGGTGATCCTGTTATACAGATGATCTATGACAGGGTTATACAACTCAGTCTGCCTGCTTATGAGTTCATTTCAAATAAAATTAGATTTTAAATCATAAATTAAATTTATGTAGTGACAGTAATTGGCGGATGTCTAGGCCTTGAACTGTTGGCTTTCAATACTCATGGACGCCTGAGCAATGTAGATGCATAGCCTTGCTCTACGCTTGTTGCTGTTGTCTCAATGTTGTTTTTGAGAAAGAGTTGTTTTGTAAGCCTGAAAAACAATAATCAGAGGTTTCTTGACTTACTGGTGGGTTCAACCAATCTCAAACACCATGCTGTATCTTTCAAGAAAATGTGCATTAGTCTTGATACAAATGTCTACTTTCTTTCAATACAAATGAACGTATGAGTGTTATGCAAACTGTGATCACAGGATGCCAGACGTCAATAAAACTTCAGTTAGGGTTTCTATTGCGCTTTTGAGAATTGAACACCAGAGGACAGTATTGTCATTGATATCTGAGGGTCTTTTAGATAGAAATACAAGCCACTTTATGTCACACCAAAACTAATATATGGTATGTATTTATAACTTACATGTGGTTTTTCTTTCTTTTATGCAAATTTCACATTCATCTTCTGCTCGTTGCCTTGGAGACCATGTGAAAGTCTGCTGTACATGTTTGACTTCTTAAATCAAGCAGAACACTTCCACTATTAGACATGTCAAATGAGGTTATAAACAACCTGTTTTAAAGTGGTTGTAAGTAAAATATTGCTGCAATGGATAAGAGAACAGCCTGTTTTTCCAAGAGGAGTCAGATGAGGAGGAGGCTGAGAGCTGGTCAGGGGAGCAGATGGGATCTCCGTCTGTCTGGCCTGTTTGAAGAGGACTGAAGGCAAAGCCCCGAGTCACACCAGCCAGTTATATCTCAGAGCTTTCTCTTGTGCTTTGAACTCTGAAACTGTCAAGAACACCAAATCCATATTTCAGTGTAACCCACTCTGATGATCGTTATTGCAATCAATTGATGTGTTTAAATCCCATAAAGCATCACATACTGTGTTTTGGTAGCCATTTTTACCAAATAGTTGCTTATTTTTTGTGCCTTTTTTTAGAGGACTGTTGACCATGAAATGTTCCTGTTTTATATTCGGTCCATCCTGCCAGTGCTTTCCATTGCTGGGTTTGTCAGATGGTCTGCTGTGCTCTAATGAAGCCAACACAGGAAGAAAAACCTCTGTAACTGGAGTCATGTTGCTGTAATCTGATCCTTACTGTGTCCGTCTGCCTAGAAAGTGATTAGGAGGAATTACATTTTGTGTCGTGAGCAGTGTTGGAATTCCAAGAATATTTCTTGCCTGAAATAGAGACTATTTACAGCTCAAATGTTTAGAAGTTGATGAATCTTGAACATGATTTCATAGCACCATTAGTAATGATATTTGATGGGAAGCTCTATTTGTTGCTTTGACATTGTATTAAAAAAAAAAAAAATTAAATAGGATTAGTTAATTGCTTTGGGTATTCGTGTTGTCAGGAAATCTTTCTTTTTTTTAACAGTTTCAAAGGGAAGTTTTGGCGTGATCAAAAATAAGCACATATTCATTTTAAAGTTGCTTTCCAAACTGCAACAATGAAACAAAATGGCTCTACTATAACTCTTCTCAGCATAAAATGATCTTAGTCTAAAACGCTGGCATGAAAGGCAGCAGGCGATGTGCATTCCTTCAAGTAATGGTAGGCGTTTCATTTTTAAGTGGTCTCAAACAGAGATTTCTTTTCTAATGATCCACAAGATGATACTGGCTCACTACTCCCTAAATATTTCCATTGGCCTATGAACAATGGCAGCCAGAAAGACAGATTTGCCCTAGTTACATAGAGGTGTATTGATGGTTTGCATGGAGTTTAGATGTATGTAAGACTGAATTGTGCTTTGCTGTCATTTGACTGTGGGTCACAAATGAAAGAGAATGAATGATGCTGTGTTAATGTTCTGCCCACCATATGTGAGAATTTGTTTTTTTGCAATTATCAGGAAAAAAACATTCTTCTTTCAGATTCAAGTTGGAACTGAACCATCTTTTCATTTAATAAATTTGAGAAGTTTAAAAATTTTCCTTGATTTGGGTCCCAACTAGTCATTAAGAGGTAATGGTGGGTCCCAAAGCCAGACCAGTTGACTACCACTGGTCTATTATACAAAATGGCTTACCGCTTGTGATGGCTGCAGTTAGCCACACAAATGGGGTAATGTCTATTCATCACACTACTACAATAGATCATTGTACATTTCACCACATTTATAGGATTTAGTTTACTGAGTAATAATTGGGTTTTGTTGAGAATTTATTTACAGAATCATAGTACTGTATTCTAAAATTAGTAGGCACATATTAGTTTACACTGTTATGTGTTTGACTTGATTTAATTTTTCAGTTTTTTTTTTTTAGTTACCTCAGTGCCAGCTGCTCCAGTCCTTCAGGGAAACGAAGAGGTGGAAAGAGGGTGGAGCAAGCCTATATGGAGACCTGCAGATTGGGTCATACCACGACTTAGAATCATGGGGAAGAAAAGGGATTTACTTGTGTTAGTTTTAGTTAGGTTTTTGTGTATTCTCCCTTTTTTGTGTCTTTGTGAGCTGATCAGCCAGTATTTAAATTTCCCTTTTGCCTCATTTAGGCCCGGTCCCAATACTCGCACTACACCCCCTCTATGAAGTGTGTACTTGAATTCGTGTGGACTTGTGTGTCCACCCGAATTCTGGCTCCGCCGTGGACGGCGTCCGGGCCGTCCACCCGAATTCTGGCTCCGCCGTGGACGGCGTCCGGGCCGTCCACCTGAACTCTGGCTCCGCCCTGGATGGCGTCCGGGCCGTCCACCCGAACTCTAGTCTCGTGTTTTGGGTTTGTTTTTTGTGTTTGTGCGTTTTCCCCAGTTTTCTGGTCGGGTTTTGTTTTGTATAGTATATTTGCT
>NC_051452.1:13838170-13839969 GCF_001649575.2 Kryptolebias marmoratus | reverse complement strand
GCTGGTCCATTGTCTAAGGTTTGTCTGTTGTTGTTAGTTTCTGTCCTGCCCGTTCCTGTTTATGCTCCTGTGTTTGCTCCTGTTTTGGTTGGTTTTTGTTTTAGTTTTTATCTTATTAGTTTGCTGCCTCGACAGCTTTTGTTTTCATTTTTGTCCTTAGTTTAATAAATTAGTTTCTTTTCAAATATGAGTCTGCGTTCTGGGTTCGCCTCCATCTCCACCGTTCCTGACAGTACTCAGTCAAAGTGCACAGAAAGGTTTGTGTGCGCAGGTTAAACGCATGCAAAAATTGGATAATTGGGACAGTACAAGTTACATCTTCAACTTGTGCCTCTGGGCCACAGGTGTCAGACTCCGTTCCTCGGGGGCCGCTCTCCTGCATGTTTTAGATGTGTTCTTGCTTGAAAACACCTGGTTTAAATGGATGACTTGTTGCCATGCTCCTGGAGAACTTGATGATTTGGTGAAGAGGTAATTAAACTATTTGATTCAGGTGTTTTGGAGCAGAACAACCTAAAATTCCCAGGACAGCAGCCCTTGAGGCCTGGAGTCTGGGCCATAACTGTGACATCCAACAAGGCGGGACCGGTCACGGTTTTGGCATTTTTAGAAGGTGCCAGTACGATTTTAAAAGTACAGTTTAGGTGTTTTTGCTTTCCAAAGTCATTGCAGGAGATATTTGGCTGTTCAAATGTGTTTTGTTATGACTAGTTGAATACAGAGCAAAGTTTGATAGTATTCACACCTGTACAGCATAGTGAAACAATAATTATTTCAATACTTTATATTTGAAAACTGCTTTTTTTGTGACAGACGCAGCTTGCTCTGTCACCACTGCTATAATTCTGTCTTTTAATTCAAAACCCTTTCATTGTCAAAAAAGATAATAAAAAAGAAAAAAAAATCAAAACGTCACATGCAGCGATGAATTATGGGTAAATACTTAGCTGAAGTCCGCCAGGATGTGGGCTTAGCCAAAGGGCGGATGTAGTACGCAAAGGGGGCGGGCTAAAGAGCCCTCCGGAGAATTGGGACACACTATGCACTCAAACCCTTCAGCATGAACGCGCATTTGAAGGACACAAGGGTGGAATGAGGGTGGAAGTGCAAGTATTGGGACCAGGCCATTGGGAGGTGTGTTTGAGTCAGTGTTCTTGTCAGTTTGAGCAGAGTTTAGTTACTTTGACCTTTTCTATGGGCCCAAGTTTGCTTTAATTGGGTTAAATAAAAAGAAACTCTTTTTGGACTTAAACCTGTGCCTGACTGTCCTTTTACTGCTCGGTCCATCACACCACTACTCACCGGTACTGCTGGTGGTAATTACCAACAAAGGCTGTGTATAAACTCGTAAAGCTAAAATACTTGTACAATTAAAGAGAAAACTTACATTTTCTCCCAGACACTATTGTCCTAACAACAAACTTGACAGCTGTGAGTCTTTGCAGTCATTATTTATTCATTTTCTAAATCAAAGGCTCCCTTTTATGGAGAAAGATTTTGCCCCCTGAGCAAGTTTTGTTGGTGGCCCCTGTTATAGTGGATAAAAAATGACAGATAAAAATGACTGGTTATTTTCAAACAACATTACAAAATGGCTGACTCACTATATAGTAAAAGTATGGAAAATTTGAACACAACCCCTGGTTCCTAAAAAACAAAATGTCAGTGCCTATAAGCTGCATCCTACACAGCAAATCCAGGAGGCCCAGATTAACACTGTCAGATTTGATTTCAACATTTTTAAAGTGTCTATATGGGTCCACACCAGAAAGTGTTAATTTAACTCTTTTTGGAGAGTT
>NC_051452.1:13805803-13836737 GCF_001649575.2 Kryptolebias marmoratus | reverse complement strand
GTTCAGAGTTAAGAAGTAAAGAGTTATTGATTCCATTTTAACACCTCTAGATTTGATACGGAAACACTTTGTTTTAACACTGGATTTTAACTACTAATAATATACATCCCAGAGTTACATAAACATAATGTGACTCTATAAGTGTAAAATTAACTCTGCTTTTGCACAAAGTCTGCTAACACCAAAACATTTAACACTTTTGAATTTGCTGTGTACCGGCTTTAATTTTGAACAAAGGGTGGAGGCGAAGATGCTTTATCCGTCTTTTTCATGTCAATGATGTAAACAAATAATTGTACGCCCCCACCCCACCCCACCCTACACACACAAGAAAAAAACAACAAAAAAAACTCTGTTCATTTCAGAGAAACAATCGCTATTCCATCTTCTTCACTTACACAATACAGAGTTCTGGGCCACAAATCAGCACTGAAACCAACACAGGACCTGTAACTTTTATTTAATAGGAGCTGTCAGCATTTTGTATTTGGTTGACTCTTTACCAGAAAATTTCTCTGAAGCCCCAGCCTGAAATCTTGTCTTGTTGTATTAAAGAACAGCTGCTTTAAAGCTTTGGTTTGGGGGGTGGGGGTGGAGGGGTATGTTCACTCCCATCCCTAATTCCATTCAGCTCTGCACTTCAAACAGTGTACAGTGTGTGTGCATGTGTGTGTGTGTGTGTGTGTGTGTGTGTGTGTGTGTGTGTGTGTGTGTGTGTGTGTGTGTATATCTGCTTTCACTAAGCAGCGAATCAGCATGCATATCACAGAAAATCTTTACTGCTCCATCAGTCCATGTCCTTAGCAGCCTATTTTCTCTCAAAATTGACCTTCTTCAGCGCCTGAAATCAAATAACATTTGGGGGAAAAAAACTTGACAGACATTGAGGTTGGCATGATCAGATGTAAAACTGCCCTTTTTCCTTTTTTTTTTTTTTGTTTTTTTTTGTATGTATGTATGAGTAAGTGCTGTAAGCTGAGATGCCTGAATGGACACAGGATCCAGCAGAAAGTGACACACATACCTCTGACCAGCTCTGAATAATATATGTGTGGCTGGTATGAATGTAGTGATACTGTGTCCTTAAAGTCTTTTGACTTACTATCAGCGGTATATATCATGACCAGTCATTCATTAAGATTGGGTTCAGACTGTTTTGCATCTCTTTTCTCTTTCTCCCAGCGTATTGATGCTTCTGACTTTTTCAGGGCTCGAGCTCTGCTGGTTTTAATCAATCTTGTACCAGTATCGCTTCCTCTGTCTTTGCACATGTAGCTCCCACAATTGCAACCCGGTAAAACATTGTGCCTCCATTTTCACCCCCAAGGATCCTCTCACAAAGGGGAAATATTCAGGACAAAACAGCGCGTTTCACACTCTGACCGTGACAGAACGAGACAGCTTAAATGTGAGTCATACGGGAAATCGGGTTAACATGTTAATTTCAGTCTCCTTGCCAAAACCTATTACAGGAAAACACTCCCTGGGAAAAACTTGTACGACTGGAGAAAATGGACAATGTAGTCCTCATCATGACTACAACACAGGCCAGGAAGGTTAGCTGTTCAGGCCCTTTCCTTCATTTGTCCAGGAATAATATGCTTTCCTATCCACAACAGACATGGTGTGAATGAAAGAATGGGTGAGGCAAGAAGCTGTTAACCTTTTTCCTGGAGGCCTATCACATGACTGGCTGAACTCTCACCGTGTGAAGTAAAGGTCTAGCTTTACCTGAAAGCATATCCCCCACTGCCTCTCATACCAGCCTTTTAAAAAGAGATCATCTCATGTTAAGACATGACAAATCTCTAATCATTTTGGTCAAAGCTTGAAAATAATATTATGAGTGTGTGTTGTGAATTATTGTCAGCTGCTACCACGTCAAATTTTAGCTCAATGGCTGACTGGGATATAGGCATTTATGAGTTGGCTAAGGTTGATTAGCTGCAGCAGTCCTCTTGAATTGGATTAAATCCAAAAGTGAATAAGTTGCAGTTGTATATTCAATAATAACTTTCTGAAAGTTTCATAAAAATGTGTCCAGAGCTTCATGAGAAATTCTGCTAACAGAGAGACAGTGACTCCAACAGTTATTGGCAAAGTTTTAAACAAAGATCTCATTTAATTTGTTAGTGCTAAAGATATGTGTCTAAGGGATCTGTCTCAGCTACTACCATACCCAATTTTAACCTAATATCTGCAAAATTGACTGAGTTTTTGCCATTTCTGTGTTTGCTAACATTAATTACCTGTGGCAGCCAACTTAAATTGAGTTGACTCCAAAATTTAATCAATTGTAAATGTACATCCAAAGATTGCTTTCTGAGAGTTTCATTAAAATCTGTACTGTTGTTTATGAGATATTTTGCTAACAGACAAATGTGTGCACACACGCATGCACACAAGGACACAGATATGGGGGAAAAAAAACTTTCAGCTGGCATTACTTTTGTTTTTAGTTTCCTGAATGAATTGTGGGTCAGAAAAGCATTTTTGTGTGTGTCTTTTAACTCAATCCATAATATTTCCCAAGCCTAACCAAGTCAGTTTAATCTGAAATTAAGCAGTAGATTGAAGAAATAAACTTATTAACTTCTTTTCATCACCTCCAACTTCCTTATGTTCTGTCTTACTTGTATCTCTTGGTACTCAAAAATAGGAGTGTATTGTAGATTGTGACCTCACTTAGAACAATATTTTGTAACAGGTTCATTTTAAGTATTTGAGTGTTTTTAAGATAGTTTTGCAGCGATAATGCGTAATAACTATTGTACAAGATTTTGTTTTGAAACATTTTTCGAAAAGATGCTGAGAGACATAAATCACATTTAAATCTACACAGCAGCTTTCTTCAAGTTTTGACTTTGTTATTTGAGTTATTAAACATCCAGACACTGAAATTATATCAAACTGCCAACACCATCAGTGAAAAAAGTCAGCTGTCAACACAGCAGAATGAAACACTGACATTAACCCCTACATCAATAGCGGCCCCTATACCGGGGGCATGTTATTTTCATGCATATTTCTCAAAAATAGGCCTAGGGACTAAGGGGTTAATCACTGTGATGCCGTGGCTAAAATTCCGTATGTCGCTCATTCTAAGAAAACGTCCTAAGTATTCTGATTGCAGTGCTGTTTAGGCTGCAGACCTTGGTTTTGAAAGATAACCTTTCTCTTGAATACTCACAAATGCAGCTTTTTCAATTTTAAGGACAGACGTGTTCTTCGCTAGGCATGTTAGAATACGTCATAAACTTAGTAAATGTACTGCAGTGAAGCAGACGGTAAACCATCTCACAGGTATTTTCATAGAAAACATTACAATTTAAATTAACTACACTGAGTTGTGCACGTTGGCCAAGCTAAATGGCTGCTTCTAACATTAATAACGATGACAGTGAGCTAATTGGCACTAACCCAAGGCGGAATAACTACAAGAGCTAGTTTAATCTAGTGTGAATTAAAATGGAAATTAAGTGCAAGTACCTACTTGTTTTGTATGGAACTAAAAATGAAAGCTCTCGAAGGACAAAGAGCATTTGAGTTAACTTCTTTCTCCTTTACCCTTCTTTACTTTCATGCTGCCACCCTGCATTTCTCCTTTCTCCACTGTCGTCACTCCTCTGGCTCGCAATTTGTATCTCAATTTGCTTTTCTAAGCCCACATGTGAGTTTACATACGCCTCTTTGCGTATGAGTAATTACAGGGCAGAGGAGAGAGAAAAAAGCTTGTGAACTTTTTTCCTCTCTCCTCCTCTTTCCTTCAGAACGCTCAGGAAAATCCCAGAGATCCTCAGACGGACTGGAGCAACATCTTCCTCTCGTCCTGATTCACCTCACACAACCGGTGTCCCTTTGAGCACAAGTCTGAAGGGAAAAGTGGGGGGGGTATACAGTTTCTCTCTCTACAACAATGGAAATTCAATCAGGAAATGGAGAGGCGACCTCGGGCTACGTTTCCTGTGGTCCCTCCAGGACGCAGGTAGTGACATCAGACGATCCGGTGCTCAGAGAAGACCTGCAGGCGGCTAAGAGCATCGAGAGGTTCGACATCCAGCTTGATAACCTGAAGAGGATGTTTGAGAAGCCTGCTGCGACAAGTACAGTAAGTACTGCACTTCTGTCCTTGAGCTTTAATGTGAAATTCTTTCTCTCTCTTTTTGTTTTTTGATATGAAATTACACTTTTCTCTAAGTAAATTGAGCATAATATTAGCACTTTTTACACAACATGTATATGAGTACAGTGAAAAGGTTCTAAAACCTTAAAAAAAATTAAGGCTATGATGGTAGTTATGCTTACCACAATACAAATCTAGTTTTAGAGTGAAAATTGTTCATTTTGTGTGAAATCCAGTTGGTTTCATCTTCTTGTAAAGATTCTGTCAAGTCCATAGTGGTTTATGCTACCTGTCACTACAGCCCATAACAAAATATCACTTCAATTGCTTAGATAATGCTCATTTATCTAGCAACTTTGTTTTTTTTACCATTTTGTTAATTTACAGAACACGTCTCATTTGTGCAAAGCAGAGTGGCCTTCTCTCTTCTGTTTTATTTTTCCATCCCAGCTGGCTACTCTGAGAGGAAAATCTAAGTCTGCTGGAAGTGAAGCATTTCATTATACACATAAAAAAAAATGACCAAGTCTCATGGAGAGATAAAAAAAGGCCTGTATGACCTACTTTTTGCTCCTTCTGTGGTTAGAACTTCAAATCAAATCAGTTTAAATCTTCCCAGGTCTGAGAACTCAGAACATGAAAGCCATTGCGTTCCACAAGAGCCAAATGAATTATGGGCAATGTAGTTGTAAGCAGCAACTGAAGCAGTGCCAACTGGAGGCAAAGATGCACAGCGCTGCGGACATTCGACACCCTGTTATTTAAGGCCTATTTTTGGGTGGCTTTACAGTTAAGCAGGATTTTAAAAATAAACCTGTAATTGCTGTGTCAGCTGCTACTGGAAGCTTCTGTGTCAGAGCAGATACTTGGTGAAGACGTGGCTTTTTGGCGTGAACATCTGGCTCCTAAAATGTAAAGGTTTCGTTATGGTAAAGGAGGCACATAGCCAGGATGAAATAAAAGTACACTTTGATGCTTGGTTTTACTCTTCAGTCCAGCCTTTAAGGTGATCATCTGCCATTTCTTATCAGAAATGTGTTTTGGCTGCAGCAGTGTGACCCCTAACAATCTTAGACAATGAGAGCTCAGTTTTGGTTTTATCTTGGGTGTATTGGTGATTTCTACCTACCTGTACAACAAACCTTTGTCTTACTACTTGTAACATTTAATCAGCTTTCTCATAAACGAAAGATGAGCTATCATTGGGTTGGTTTCAAATTTATTTTGTTAAAAAAAGCAAATAAATAAAGGTCTCTTTTAGAAGGCTAAACAACACTAAAGTAAAGCTAAAGACAAGCACAAACTAGCATGTAACTCAACTCCTAGTTTACTATTCTTTTATCTCACTTCCTGTTTGATTTCGTAGGTCCTGTTTCTTTTTTCACTTTTATTGTCACACCTGGTTTTTGTTTGCTAATTGCTGCGGTGTTCTTAATTTTATTTTACTTTGATGAAGTCCTTCGGCCTTCATCACCTGCCTACTTTGCCCACTATATGTGTCATTCACGAACAAACACACTCTATTGGCTCATAGAAGCATCCAATGGGAGCTCGCTCTACTCCGCCGGAATTTTATACTATCATCTTGTGCTGAAAAATGATGATTTGTAGATATTTTGGTTAACCCAGAAAAAACATTATACAGTATAGCATGCAATATTGCTATATCTTGCATGATCTAACATAATCTGTTAGCGCTTGGCGTATGCATTGTGAATGACTGTCAGCTACTACACACCAAATTTTAGCTCAGTACCTGTAAAATTCCCCACCATTTTTGTGTGGGCTAAGGTTGATTAGCTGTGGCTGCCATCTTGAATTGCATTAAGTACAAAAGTTAACCAGTTGTAGATGTAAACCCAATGACTACATTTTGAAAGTTTAATTAAAATCCATCTAGTGGTTCATGAAACATTTTCCTAAAATCAGAGTTGATTCCAATAGTGAAAAGCAAAATTATTAACTCAAATATTGTGCGACCCATTACTGCTCAGAGTATATGTGGAGAATGACTCTCAGCTGAATTCTAGCCACTTTTGTGTTTGCTAATATTGCTTTGATGTGGCAGCCATCTTGAAATGGGTTAATTCTTTAAATCATAAGTTATTCTTCATAAGTTAATTTGTTTGGACTATAATACATTCTACTACACTACTGTCAAGTTTATAAATTACCTTTATAAATGACCTTCAAATGACGTTTCCATGACCACTTGACTTCTCCATTCAAACATGTTTATGGGTCATAGTCTCCTGCATGAACTAAACAACTCAGTTAGTTTTTCTTGACAGAGGGGAAATCTTAAAATGCTCTGTGTTTATTGCTGATAGACAAAACCCTTGTGACTACCACTTAGCCCTACCTTCACATTTTTATCTTATTTGCTGTATTATCTTTGATCCTGTGATCTTCCTTATTCTTTAAAAAATGGCAGAATTTGCTAACATCTGTGGCAAGCTAAGTAATGGTGCACAGCCTAATGTCATGGTGGAACTTAGGGTAATATATGCCTTGCCTGTTTTTACATTTAAAAAAATTGGAGATAATTGATCATTTAGACTTGTTCAAGGGATGTCCCATTTTGCAGGGGAAGATTTAACCATAATAGTAAATAGACAACATTTATTAGCAATCTTCTTATCTTATTGACAACTCAGAGTGTTTTTACACAACTATTACACACATCACTTTATAGATTGAGGGAAAGTTGGGTTTCAGTGCCTTGCTCAAGGACATTTGTACATGTGGTTTGGGTAAGCCAACCGTCTGATTAACACATGAATTACTCTCCCTCCTGAGCCACAGATGTTCACAAGAACTGCCACTCTTGTGGAATAAAGAGCCAAGTGGACATTAGAAATCTAGATGTAGGACATGCGTCATCATAGAAAATCCCACTCTGATCTTCTACCCCTGTGGACTTTAATGTGTTCATCATCACACTCTATCCTCCTTTACCATTTTTGCTTTATGACCCACAAGAGATACATAAATATTTCATTTTACTCTTATAAAAAGTAACAAGCTGTCCAAAATGTCAGCGTGTCATAAGGCGACATTACAACACATGCTGTATCCTGGCGTTTGTATCATGAATGATTTATGTCTTTCCTTGTAAAAAAAAAAAAAAAAGTTTGTAGTCAGCGTCAGTAGAGGATTCGGGCAATGTTCCCAAACTCCCAGAGAGAGTAGACCAGTACTCTGCAGCCTACTGGGTATAAAACCCGACCTTGTCCCCTGCTCTCTTGTACTGCTGAGCCTATCATTTGATGATGCTCAGTGTTTTTCAGCCTGTGCCTCATTTGGTTTCTTTAAACGGAGAAATGCCACAGAATGTTTCAGCCATAACAATGGCTGATAAGTTCCCAGGTGGTTGCTCAGCTGTGGCCTAAATCCTCAGCGTGAGGAGTGGGAGGAAACAATGTGAGGTTCCAACAATCCTTATTGTGAAGAGGCGCAATTGTTAACCGTGCTTTTCTTCAGCGCTGTGAAGCCAACTGCTCCCCGAGGGACTCTGGCTTGTGTTTACAGCATCTGTCCGACCTTCTGGTCATGACACAGGAAAGAATGTGCATCTTTTGAAGCACGTCAACTCAGAGAAAAATGAGTATACTCAATGCAAACTAATAAAGAGAGCTATATTTCTGTGGCAGATGATTAAAATACAAAAACTCACTGTTACATTATTATTACTTCTTCCTCTTAAAGCCCTATCATTATATTGATTGTGATGGCCACAGTTATCCAATGGGTGGCAGTGTAACATCTTTTGGACTACTAAAAAAAAGATTATGTTAAATGGTTCCTGTGCAAAGAAAATGCTCTAATCAGAAATTTATCACAGTATATACTAATCACCAGTGGTAATTAGGGTTATTTATTTACTATTCTTATGCCAGAGGAAGTCTTAAAATGGCCATTTTTTGTGTCTAATTCCATAATTTGCATAATTGCTGAGGCGTCTTCTGCTGGCATGTTTGACAAATCTTAAACACAGCATAAAAGGGTCTAAAAGGATTTCACACTAGGAGATAAATCCAGTCCCACCTGGGTAACAGGATAACATGCATGGTTTAAGATCGAGGCGGGGCCTTTTTTTAGGTGCAGGACTCATGTTCTCAGGTTTCTGACTGACTGAGGCGTCTACATAAATTCAGACAGACGCACACGAGGTCTGGAATGTTCCCTCGGCTTATTTTCATAAAATGAATCATCACTTTCACCATCTCACTCCTGTGCTTTTGATTGGACTGAAGAGCTCCATGAGGCGTAAATATCTCCTCTATGGAGCTTTCACGATAATGCTCTTAACACTCTGCCTGTTTTTCAAAAGCCAATATCTGATCTAAGAGGCTGTAAATGAAGCAATGCTTTGGGCTTTTTGTACGATTGGACTGCTTTTAAAAGTCACCTTTCTTTAGCTTTTAAGCAGAAGTGTTTCGTAAATCTGTCATATTCAATGATCTCACTTTAAAGTGTTAAATGACAAGCTGGAAGATGAAAAATCAGACTGCCTTTTGGCTAAATGGGGGTCATTTGCTCAAAATTTAAAAAAGGGAGGCTGATCAATATGAAGCACCATATCTAAATGAAGTCAATTAATGTTAAATAAACTAAAAGCCACAATGTGTCTGGGAGAAATTGATCCAGACTCAATGAGGACACCGGCGTCCTCATTAAAGTCCATTGAGCTCGTAAAGATTCCATTAACTCTTCCCTGTCGCCTCGGTTTCACACATTCAAATGTTTTAATGGAGCTGGCAGCGTTGCTAGTTTAGTGTGTAATGATGACTTGTAGCATGCCTCCTTGGAAATGAGAAAAAGCTGCACTGTTATGTGGTTTGGCAGAGCAACACGGCTCTGAAACTTCCAGCTTCATTTGACTCAAACTCATTTCCCTGTCTGGCAGCTTGTTTTGTTTACGGATAGAAACATATGTAAAAATCTGTTCTGTATTGCTGTTATATTTACAACAGGCTCCTGCTTACCATATCCATTGAGTAGCATGTATTCACTCCATCATAAGTTAATCTATTACCATAGCCGGGTAATGAATGCACTTCTTTAGGCTTTTTTTCCATACGGATTTCTGTGTAACTCGTGTTTTTTCTCTCTTTGTCTCTAGCGCAGTTTGACACCAGCAACCTCATTTAAGCATATATGTTCAACAATCAACCAAATATGTCAAGGCGTATACTGTATCAATCATTTATTACAGTGCTATGTCAATGTGAGGGCATGATCATGCCACCTCCATTCTTTGCTGCTCGTCAATGCTGAAGCAAAAAGAAGGAGAAGCTGTACTGAAATAGGTCTCAATAAAAATCCTGTTGGTAATATCTTTAAATAGAGCTGTGAAAATATGAAAATAGGAGCTGCAACCAGTTGCCAAATGCACAGAAATACTATTTGGCTTTAAAATACAAGCTAATCGACAACTGTACAGTTTAAGTTGCACTAGTTAACTAGTAAAGCCAACAGAGCTTCAACTAGTCAACTAATGAACATTTTGGGTATTACTAGTTTGGTAGTAAGGCCAAATTTAGTCACACGAGTCAATGATTTTAACTAAATTTAGTGCAGCTACTTGACTAGTCAACATTTTAGGTGCACTAGTCATCTATTGATAATTTGTAAGCACACTAGTTAACTACTAAGGCCAAAAAAGCTTCAACTAGTGAAGCAGTGAGCATTTTGGTTGAGCCTAAAACTTTCAAACAAGTCAACTAGTGTGACTACAATTGGCCTTGTTAGTTAGTCAACATTTTAGGCACACTAGTCTAATACTTGACATTTTTTTAGGTGCACTAGTTAGCTAGTGAAGACAAAAAGGCGTCAACTCGTCAACTAGTGAGCATTTTAGAGTTCACTAATCGTGTATCTAAATTTTAGATTTCCCTAGTGTGCATGTTTGACTAGTAGGTATAATTTGTATTTACTAGTTAACATGCAGGGGTTTTTGATGCTCACTTGTACGATACAGTTGTTGACTTATTTGGGCTAGGGGTACACTTGTGCATTAAATAGCCTACTAGTTGGGACTTTTGGTCTACTAGTGTGGCAAAATGGCTGATTAGTATGACTTCTGTTGGGCAACAGTGCCAGTAGTTGGCAAAAAATGTTTTAGTAGTAACAGTGTTTGTTGAACTAGTGCACTGAAACGTTAAACCAGAGTAACTAAATGTGCAACTAGTACAATGTAGTCACAAGCTAGAGGGCGAAAAAGACACTTGATATCATGGATATTGAATATATACGCAAACAGTTTGCCATATTCCTTTTGCATTTTTTGTTGTTTTCCCATTTGGACAACTGACACTAGGGCAAAAACAGAGTACCCAAGGTCCAGCAGGGAGGTTTGGGCTGCTCTTAACTTTCAAAGTGGACTTTGTGGTAGGGCTACTCAACATTTCTAAATGGTTGAGAATTTCTAGCTTTTACATTGATATTATCTCAATAATTATACTCACAATAAATATTTAAAACCCAGTCAATCATGAAAAATCTCCAATTGATTGACAGTGACTACAATCTAAAACATAAGTAACATCACTCCAAACTCAGTGAAATATGTAACTAGAACAGATTTGCAATCAGTTGCACTGACAAACACTTCCACTTTCAGTTTTTGTTACTTGCATCAAAGATGTTTTAAGTCACCGATGTCAAGATGTTTTACAGAATTCCAAAGCACAAAATACCTAATACACAAATACATACTCCCCATCAACAGAAGCTTTTGTTTATGTTTTTTTTTTTCAGTGTTGTTTGCTTTGTTAAAGAACATAGGGTGCTGGATTTGCATGGTCCAGGAATTGTTTCTGGCCCTAAAGCCACATTTTAGCTGTGTGTGTTCCAGAGGTTGTAGTCTTGTTTTATTACTTTTAAGCTGCTTCCTGATCAGCCTCAGCACTTCAGCAGCACAGGACTGAGAAGAAGCAACATGTGTCAGGGGATTTAATTTTGAGCCTCAGACCTTTTGTGGAAGGGCATCTAATGAGGGTAGAAATAAATGTTCCTGGAAATTAGGTACCAGGGCCAAAAGGTATGGAGAAGTTAAATAATCTCAAGCTAGTAAGTACATTGTAAAACATATCATTGATGTGTTAAACTGTTGACAGAAACCAGATTTGAAAAAACTGTGAAGGTATAGCATTTTAGTTAGCAGAAATATTAGCTCAAGTTTGAATTTTATTTTGTGCCTAGAAGATGGATGATGGGCACATTATGTTCATCTTTATGGGACATGACTGTAGACAATAAGCTTGATTGAGACATTTATTTCCTTGGAAGTAAATCTAGATGAAATTAGCCCATGATAAATCTAGCCGCTTTTCAAAGGTGCTGTGCACAAACCAATAAGGAGTCGGGGTTTGAATTTCCCCATAGACCCAAACAGCTTCCCTCATTCTTCCAAAATTGCAGGATAGCTTCTGTAACTGACTGTGGCATTTAGCTGAATTCTCGGTATCAAAGTAATTATCTGATAGTTGAGAATACCTATGTGTAGCTGACATTACAGCAGCTCGTTAATGAGTGTAAAAGAGCATTGGGGGGTACTGAACAGCAGGTTCACTGCAAAACAGGAGCCAGCTTTTGGCTGTATTTATTATCCAGGAAGGTAGTGAAAAATTCACAAAGGATTTGGAAGGGATTTGTATAGATGATGAGGGCAGGTAATTATCAGTTTACCACATCCCTGATAAAATGAAGACTGTCTTGCTTTAGGCTTGGGTCAAATTCAGTTCAATATACAATAATAGCTAGTTTGTTCTCCTGCATGAGCTTGGATTACACTCTCACATAATTATAGACTTAAATCCCCTGAATATGACCTAGGCACGCAGAATGCCAGCTGATGTCAGTTCTGTGGTTTGGTTTATATTTGGAGAAGCTGAAAACGGAGCCGGAGGACTAGTCACTTTAGAGTCGTCATGTAAAAATAGTTGTCCCTGGTGATGTTGGTATTGCTCTATGGACATTTAGAGGGAAGGGGAGCCTGATGAAAGAGACTGAAATGTGATTTATATTCAGCGAGCATAGGAGCATATTGTGGAAGTAGACTTCTGAAAGAGGGGCAGGCAGATGGTAATGAAGATGAAGATAGATAGGGAGTGATAGGCATTCAGAGCGAATAAGTGGGGAAGGTGGGAGGGTAAAAAAATCAACGTGAAAAACGAGTTCATATTTTAGTAGGTGAGGTAGGTCAGCACTCTGATTAGCAAATTATATTCATGTTTCAATAATGATTAGCTCCATCAGGGCCCACATTAGAGCTGTACAGTCACTGACACTAAATGTTTTTTCTTTTCTTTTTTTTTCTCCTTCTCAATTTAGTCTGGAGCAAATGTGTTTCAGGTCTGAGTTAAGAGCACTGATAATTACAGGAGAGGAGCCCAGGATACAGAATAAAAAATTGTTACTGGGCACCTCAAAGTTACATTACCAGACACAGAGGACACTTTGAAGATGTATTAAACAGCGTTTCCAGGACTTGACAATGTTTGATAGGGGTCACATTGAGGGTTTGCATAAGGCAGAGTGGTTGTGTCATGTAACTGACTGGTATGTGGAGTGTACAGATGTCAAAGTGGCTTGATGTTGGAACCAGTGGGCATGTGAGGGCATCCACACATGTTGTTACAGCTTCCTGTTGACCAAGACAGACCGCACTAAGACAGGACTATATTGTGCGCCAAATATTACAGATCCCTACAACTGCCATGCAGGCATAGGTATTGGACTCTTTACTCCATGTCTTCACAGCTGACATCATCCAGACTACATATTCACCATCCTATGTATAGGCTCCCATTACCACCACATCAGAGTATTTGAAGAGGTGTCGTAATAAAAAGGCATGATTGGCATTGCATCATTGTGAGTGATAAATTCTTGTTGTGCATTACCAAGTATGATCATTGTCTGTGCATATGCTGGCACCAGTGAGTGCAAACTAATCTGCCAGTGTTTTGGAGATATCAACCAGCGTTACTCCTTGCCTCATGTTGTGGGGAGCCATAGGGTATGGCTTGAAGGCTGGTCGTAATTCAGGGAACCCTAATTGCACATTACTACCCCAGTGACATCTTGTGTCTGCATGTTTAATCCCACCTGAGACAGCACCCTGGTACAGTCTTCAACAAGACAACAACTGTCCTGCCATGCATCATGTTAAGGTCCTCCCATGATTGACCAGGTTCCTCAACCTTTTTCTCATCGAACATGTGTGGAATCAGCTCGGACATCAATTCAGACCTAATTTATTGGATCTCAAAAGCCAGTTTTAAAAGATGTGGGACAACTTACCAAAGGAGGGAACACAACAGCTACATGACTTATTTGTGCTCAAATCACTAGTTATATCTAGGTCTAAGGATACTAACTACTAACATAAGACCAGCATTGTGTCCATACTACCATCTCTATTATCCATTTGATTTAATGTTTCAATACAGTCACATGACTCATATATCCTTGGATATCCTTTATAGGTTGTGTTAGTCACCATTTTCTTTTATAAATTATGTATTTTTGTATGTAACAAACATTAACATAATCTATTTCTGATGGAAACATATTCATAAATGTCTAATTTTAATTTGTGCATACTATCATCTGAAAATGTTGAAAACTTCCAGCCTGCATTATGACCTGTTTATATTTCTGAAAGTTTTCAGTAGTCAGTACACATGGGGAGTTTTAGCAGTCAAGCATTAAAATTCAAAGCCTCTAGATGTCTGTCAGTCAAGCTTTCATTTATTAGCTCCAAACAAGACCTGAATCAAATTTGTCATTTGCAAATGGACCCAGTGAGGCTAACTAAATACCTTGCCTTCCCTTTGATAGCTTCCATCCCAGAGTGTCCCTGAGCAAGGCACTTTTAGTGCTGAAAGTGGTGCACTTGAATTATTGTTTGAAATTGGATTAGGTTTTTGATGCGAACTTAAAGGGCTTTTTTTTGTCAGCAGTCCAGTATGTACTAATGATAGTCTCATTAGCCCAAAGGTAATTTTGCTTTTTCGTACAGTTCTGTTTACTTCTGTTGTGTGTGCATGTGTCATTTCTGTGTTGGTGGTGGTGATTTTACATAATTACCATAAGTATATTTTGCCTACTCAAGCATTTTCACTCACGGATTGTGGAAAATCAAAGTACTGAAGCACTTATAGGAATCAGCCATTTTGTTCATGACACAATTACTGAGCATATGTTTTCCCAGCAGAACTCTGAATAAATACAAGATGTTATTTTTCAAGTTCTACCTCTATACCTGAAGTATTTGTATATGTTAAATACTCTAATAATTTAATCTAATCTAATCTGTTAATCTAATCCCATGTATGTGCAAACATATTTGGCTAATAAAGTGATCCTGATTCTTATTCTCTACATCTATCAGCTAAAATATCACAACTTTCAAGTGCTGAAATTATTCAAATTAAAGTCCAAAATGATTGGACAAAAGTCTTAAACATTGCAAAAATGCCAAACAGAAAAGATGAAAAGTGATGAATCATGAGAACTACAGCTCATTGTTACAACTGAGGTTTGTAGTTCATTAAATCAGTCAAAATAGTACTATACTATCTCAATCAGTTAACATGTTGCTTGTGTGGCTGATAATAGTTAGCCTGGTTACTGGCCGCAATTTTCAAATCCTATTGGTTTACCAACTTACTACTGGAATACAGTGACAGTAAGTCAGGTGTCTTTCCCATAACTGAGTTCTCATTTTTAAAGTAAATGAGACACAACATTAGGCCCTCTAGAGCACACGCGATGACATTGTCAAGACTGCTTATTCAGTCATGCTGGATGGCCATTTGGCTTCATTCCCACTACAGGGAGAGGTGGCCCAAATCCTTTTTTTTTTTTTTTTGCCCAAATGCAACCCATATCTGATTTTTTTATGACTGCCTGAACATGACTAATCCAACTATTTCAAATCCAATCAAGGTCAGTTTCATATGTGGTACTAATTTGAAAACATCTGATGTTTTGCAAAGCGACCTAGGTCTAAACAGTTATGTTGCGATTCATCCAACTTTTACGTCACTGAAGTCAGGTTATGTGGATTGATCCAAGTATTGATATTATCAATACCAATATCATGCAGTTTAAAGCTCAAAACTCCACACATCTTCAACTAATAGAAGTCCAGTTGCTACATTGTTTGTTTTTTCCTTTTCTTTAAATTTGCCATGTTCTGGACGTCAGAGAATCTACACCAACATATGATACCAAGGTCGGTGTGTTGGATTATATTAATATTAGCGTGATGGGATCGATACTTGAGTTTGTTTCTACTTTCAGTACATCATTCCTGTTCCAGAAGTGCAATTCTGCGCTGGAGCAGGGAAGTGGCGAGATCAAATGTAAAGACTGGACGAAACAAGCATGTCAAATAATAATTTATTTGACTCTGATTACACAACATCCGAATTGATACACACATGCTAACATATGTAGTATCCATATTTTTTACGGTAAACAAAACATACTGCATATGACATCTCATCTTCTGCACATGCAGTTTACTTCAGGGCTATAGACTAAAGTAATCTGACACCTCATGCCAAACTTCCAAGTGTAACTTATTGTCAAACATCATCCAGCCCTAAGAGGAAGATGCCAAAACCTCACACTTTAGGATGAAGGCAGTCAGAGACATAGAGGCACATGTGGTGGGTAGCCAGATCCAGATTGGAGTCTGATTTAGGCAACAGGATGACCCACATGGAAAAGGCAATCCATTGTTGAATGGGGGACCGAGAGACAAGTTATCCAGGCTTAAGGAGGGCAGGCCCTACACAGGGGCCCTCATGAGATTGATAGACTGGAGAGTGGATGGCTGGGAACTCAAGGCTGTGGCAGAAACTTTGTCCTGGAAATAGTTATGTTTAATCGACTTCTCAACTCTCCACCAGGTCCCTAACAAAACCAATCTGTGGACCTTGCAAATTCATTCAATTGATAGTACAACATACCTGGCTCACATTTTGTTTTTATTTTAATTGTTCCTCTGACAATTTGTACAGCCTTTTTGCCAAGCATAAAGCAACTATTCAGATTATTTTAGGAGAAAGTTTCTCATTTTTAACAGGTATAACACAACATTACATTAAACTCACAAAGGAAGGTTTCTGAACAACATGATAAATAAACACAGATCACATGATTCTATGATGGAACCCTTTTTGGAGAAACTTAATTCAGTTCTTCCAACATTTTCTTCTAGGCAATGGAACCATGGAAACAAACAAAAAAAGAGTAATTTTCCAATAAACATGTCTGTAAAAAATACATTTTTATGCATGTGATAGGCATGAAAATGCCCAGTTCAGTTGAGACAAAAAGCTGTTCCATACCCCAGTGATGTTTAGGTTGTATAGTTTTTGGAAACCCTGACAAATAGTTGCACATGAGACACTAAAATCAATGGAACGATTACATCTATCAATAGACTGTGACCAACCGAAATAAGCTAACAAGCTACGGTAATAAGTTTGCTTGACCATGTAATTCAGAGAAATTATATTCTTCATCTTCCATTACTTAAATGATTGGTTTGCAGACACTGAAAAACATGTTGAACAGGACAGCAGACAGAAAACAGAAAGCTTTAGGGAACACTGAGTTGGTGAATTCAGTTGGCTAATGATGCATGCATTAAATTGAATGAGCTGGCTTCATTTAAACAACTCCTGTCACTGTTCAAAGTGCTCTTAAAATCTCAATTCCAGATTTTTATTTGGCTCAGTGCAGCCACAAGGTTTAAAATAATGAAAGCTAAATAATATGGTGCACATTTATCAGGCTCAGGAGAGGGGAATGTTGACAGGACAGAACCACAAATGCAGCCAAAGGAAGACTCTTGACTAAATGTTGCATCATGTATCGTGCAAAACCAGCAGGGGACTGGACAAAAACACATCAGCCAAGCTGAATGTGTCAAAACTGCCAGAGAAGTAAATGAGGCAGACGCTGCAATGACCGGAGAAGCAATATGCACTAATGTGCTCTTTGCTCAAATTTCAAGACACAGGGGAGTTCTAATAAGAAAATATTCCTATAGCAGCCTGTGTTGCCTCTATATGCAAGTCATTTAACCTGCTTTGTTTACTTTTTGTCACTGTGTCCTTATTTTTTGTGGCTTCATTTCCTCCACCAGTCTGTTTTGCTGATGTCTGCTGCTTAGCTTTTTGCTGTCACAGTGTCTGCCTGTTTGGGCTGCAGTTAATCCATTCAATCCCAGCTGGCTTTGGTGGGAAAAACTCAAATCACTATTAAAAACCAGACTCTTTTTCTGTTGTTTGCTTCCCATTTTTTATTCCAAACGCAATGCAGCTGTCTATCTATTTGCTTTTTTCTTCTTCTTACTTTCCCTTTTTTCTGTCCCAATCTGTTTCTAGACCATGTCTCTTTTGTGGCCGCGTTTGCCTTTGAGTGCCTGAAATATTGATGTGGGCAGATCACGCCGTGCCTCAGTTTAGTTATAATGAGAACAGTCGATAGAGGTTTGAAGATAAAATAAATTGTTTTCATACATCTTTTTGGTTGTTTAAGGGAATGCTCATTGCAAACAATTCAGACACAAAGGAAAAATCTGGCTGAGAGAGACAAAGAGAGGAAGATGTCAGCTGGAATGACCTTCCAACAATCAGATACATAGTTGTGTAACCATCTGAGTTGTTCACCTACATACAAGAAAAATAAGACAGAGGATGAGAGCCTTGTGATCCAAATAAAGATCTTTTTTCTATGTTTTTTTAAATAGTCCTTCCAACAATAATTGTAGCCCATACTTTTGTTAGAAAGGGATGCAGCTACTGAAGTTAACTATCATATAGTGAACAAGTTTATGGTTCCAGGTGTAAGCTTCTTTATTTGTCTCCCTTGGGAGAAATTTTGCTTGGTTTAAAGAAGCACTGCTGCACAGACAATAAAAACATTCAAGACAATGAAACCACAGAGAACAATAGGACAAATAAAATTGTAACAATAAAAACCTGACAGTAATAAATAATAAAATCAATGTGTGAAAATGCTACATTTCCAAAACAAAAAAGCTGCAAAATTAGCCATATAAGAGACTTAATACTAATATTTGATTTGTTCATTGATAACCTGAATAAATAGAGGGACAAATGAAGGTTCGTACCTGTATCTTTACACAGGGGAATCCTGTGCCTCCTCCCTGAGTTCAGCAGTATATATTTTGTATGTAAGACATGACAGCTGTCAGTTCGAATGTTGTTCGCCTGTGAAATGACATGACTGCCTGGTTAAAAAGCTCCTGGGAGTCAAAACGACTGTGACCCATGAACCTGCCTGCTGTTTTTATTAGATGGTGAATCTGAATTTTGGATTTGACTGTTAACCAGCTGTTGTTACCAGACCGAAGGATGTACTCTATTGTTGTTCTGAAGAAAATTAGCCTTTTGTTTTTGCAAACAGAATAAATGGAGTCTACGTAAAAAGCACTGATGGATTCTGGCACAGATGGTCGCAACTTGTGTCTGCCAGCTCAAGGCACTATCAATATGAACACCAAGGTCACCTGTTGGATGGTTTTATTGTGTATGGACATGGGACTCTGGTCATCAGCTGATCTGGGATTCAGCAGCATCTCAGCTGTCTTACTAGTGTTTATGTGAAGTTTATGGTTGTCGCACCAGTCCACAAACTTGTCCACAGCAGCTCTGTGGGTAGAACTGTTGAAATTCTTGGTGAGCAAGCTGAGAATGATAGTATCATTCAAAAACTTTACAACATGCTGATTTGGCACAGAACTAACACAATCATTTGTATACAAAGTAAATAACAATATTGGTCGGAATCACCCCTGGGGCCAACCGTACTGCTGACCGCTGTGTCTGGAAATGTAGAATTAACTTAATTTGCTGTGGCCTGTCATGTAAAAGGGCATCTGTGAGGGCTTTTTTGTACCATCTGATTAAAAAGGGGTTTACATACATCTGTAATAACTTCCATGGGAATGTGTGACTCAATTGAATTAAAAGAAGAACTAAAGTCAACAAAGAGCAATTGAGCATCTGTACTTGGCTTTTTAAAGTGCTTTATGGTGATGTGCAATAATGTTGATATGGTATCACTTGTGTTGGCAAACTGATATCTGTCTAGTTGTGGCTCTATCAGCACTGAGTGCTTTTATCATGTGTCTCTCTAGTGCTTTAAAAACATTTTTGGTAAGCAGGACAGGCCTAAACCGGAGAGTGTGTTCCAACTACAGAGGGATCACACTCTTAAGCCTCCCTATTCTATTCGGGGGTTCTGGAGAGGAGGGTCCGTCAGATAGTCGAACCTCGGATTCAGGAAGAGCAGTGTGGTTTTCGTCCTGGTCGTGGAACACTGGACCAGCTCTACACCCTCAGCAGGGTCCTTGAGGGTGCATGGGAGTTCGCCCAATCAGTCTACATGTGTTTTGTTGACTTGGAGAAGGCATTTGACCGTGTCCCTCAGAGAATCCTGTGGGGGGGGCTCCGGGAGTATGGGGTACCAGGCCCATTGATACGGGCTGTTAGGTTCCTGTACAACCGGTGTCAGAGCTTGGTCCATCGGACTCGTTTCCGGTGAGAGTTGGACTCCGCCAAGGTTGCCCTTTGTCACCGATTCTGTTCATATTGTTTATGGACAGAATTTCTAGGCACAGCCAAGGTGTCGAGGGGATCCATTTTGGTGACCTGCTTTTTGCAGATGATGTGGTCCTATTGGCTTCATCAGGCCGTGATCTACAGCTTTCGCTGGAGCGGTTCGCAGTTTGTGTGTCAATTGAGAGTTGAAACAACTGGTGCCGAGATAGAGCCAGTTCTTCAGCTAATGTCTTTAAAAAGAAAGTGGACGTATTGTCACTTTTTTCATATGCATGTGTTCAAAAGATTTTTTAATTGAATTTGGGTCAATTAAAATCCTGTCCTTCACATCACATTTTCTAAGATAGCCCAAGTGAGTCTCTGTCAAACATTTTTGTACATATATCAGTGGGCTCGCAGTGCAATTACAGAAGTTGTTTTGGGAGAATTTTTAAAAGTTTAATTTCCTTATCAATGTCAGAACCTGTAAAAGTGAATGAGGTATCCCGGACAAGCCCCCAATTTATATCACCTCTTTCATTAAGCTCACCATTCTGCTGTTTTTTACTCCTACTGCTTAAACTTTAATTAGTTTTACAGTTTAAATGCATATATATATACATTTTAATATACATTTTAAATTAGAGTAAGATTTAAATAGCCAAACTCTAGTGGTACACTTGTGAACACAATGTGTTCAAATCATAACTGTCAACCAACACTGTTGGAGGAGAAAGAAAGTCGAAAGCCTCATTCAGCAGCCATATGCACTCATTTCCTGTTTTTTCCCCATAACTGATATGGCTGCACAAATAGATTCAGCTTTGAATTTACCTCATACCTGCATGGCACATAAAATCTCTCTCCTGATAATGGGCTATAGAGTAATCCATCATATTTGACAAGAAACCTGGGTTTATTTCCGACAAAGTTTTGTCTTTTAAAACTTTGAGTTCATAATGCTGAAACTGAGTGCATTATTGTTATATTGTTTTGTACTGCTCACAGTCAATCACATGATGCCTAATGGAAGAAAATTACTTATAAAATAGGTGATGAAAGTCGTTATTTAAAAGTTTATGGAATCTGAATTTTTTTTATTTCTTTTTTTAATTCATGTAGATCATAGCTGTAGATTTTTTGTCTTTACAATATTTCAGTATATATATTGAAATGTTGTACCTATGTTGTTGTTGAAACATAGCAGGGAGCATATTTAAATCATTTCAGTAATTGTAAACCAGTAATACATTGTAGATAAAAGTAAATGGGCTGCATCATGTAAATTAATCTTATTAGATCTTTTTTTTGTGCAAATCAGTGTCTCTTTGCAATAGCTGTCTTTCAATACAACAATTACCTCTCATAATTAACTAAGCCCCTCACGCAGGCAGTAATTCACTCACCCATCTACTTATTCATACCAGAGGTGGAGGCAGTCTCAAATCTACAGCCAGATACAACCTCTGTGGCTATGTGCCTAGCCTTGATCAGATACTTCAGATATTATTGTAATAGATGATAAAAAATCCGATTTTTTTGGTCAAGTGTCTTTTATCTTGAGTTTTTACCATTTAATTAAAAAATGTCTGTATTCTGGACCAGCAGCACATTATAACAGTGATAACAGAGCAGCAAGTATAAAAGATGCCAATGAGGCCATCCAGTCATAAAGTTGCAATAAAAAGAAACTAAGATTACATAAGAAAAAGGTCAGGGTAAAAAAGACTGGACTTTAACACAACATCTGTTATTTTACTGTATTTGGTCAAGAAAAAACATGATTGTGTGGTTAAAAAAAACATGACACCAAACCAAATGGTCAGTTGAACAGAGGGGTCTGTTATTTGGTTCTTGTTTTGACAATATAACTAAAAGTAATCAAAGAGCGCAAACCACCTCCAAGGCCATAGTGTCATTAAAAAATAGTTAGATCCAGATCACCACCAAAATTTAATCCATTGTTTTTTGTGATAACCCCAAAATTCCTTAAAAATGTCATAGAAGTCTGTACATTAGTTTTTAAATTACATTGCAAAACACACAAAAAAAATTAACAAACAAACACACCACCACTGCAAACATAACCTACACCTTGACAGAGGTAACAGAGGGGTCCTCTGTGACTTTGAAATTAATTGGGGTAATTTTTGACCCATGAGGTGTCTAGCTGTGCAGTTTAACATTCCTACCTTACATAGTTGCAGAGTTAGAGCACAGGATCCCCTGTGACCTTGACCTTTGACCTTGTGACCACCACCAAAATTTAATCATTTGGTTGTTATGACAACTCCCAACATTTCCTTAAGATTTAATCAAAATCTGTTTATTAGCCTTTAAGTAATTTTGCTAACAGATGGATGGACAAATCAACCAACACTACTGAAAACATAAGCTTCTTAGCAGAGGCAGTTAGATGTGATGTTGAACTTTCTGTTAGCCATGATTTGATTTTTTGACAGTAACCATGCCGATCATAACCATTTTAAAGTAAAGTGCACCCTTTTTCTTATACTTGGTTGGTGGTGAAGGTGGGCGCAGAGGAGTCCTAGCTGGAAAATCAATGTTCTGTCATGACTGACCTCATGAGTGAAGCAACCCCATGAGTATCAGACGGTCAAGGTTCTGTAAACAGGACTTTTTGGTTATTGAAAACTGAAATTTGGTCAGATTTCTGTGGCAAAAAGGTTGCGTAATTATTGACCAAATGGTTGCTGCACCAAAAGCCTTGAATCTTATTTTATTTTTTTCACAAATTACATTTTTAGTCTTCTGAATTTCATGTTTTCCGCAACAGTTTCAGATTAGATCAGCACAGCATTTAATATTCTCATAAGGGGTTTAAAACTGTTTGTAAGTCATGTATAAATAAAAAATATCTTTCAGTCTTTTTGTAAAATTTAGAACCTGCTTTTTATGTAAGTAAAAACAGTCCTTCTATTTGTAAAATTAAATGCTTCACGTATAAAATTAAAACTTATACTGGATTTCATAATTTTTACATGAAAAAAATTTCATAACTATTACATTGTAATGTCAATGTGTCCTGTGTGACTAACCAATGATGATGATGATGATGATGATCAGGACACTGCAGTTTCTTGTATCAGTTCTTTTGTTTACTTTTTTTGTTTTCCCTGGTATTTCTGCAGCCTTCATAAGTCAGAGTGTTGAGACAGAATACTGAAGGTAAAACTGTAGGAAATCAGCTGAAGGAAATGGGATTTTCAATCAGAAAAACCCAAATGGAGATTATGGTGGACCTTTAGTTTTGTGCAAGAAAACAGAAAGATGACTGAGAAGAAAAGCATCACTTTTCTTCAGTTGCTGGTAACATGGAACTGTATGTCAGCTAAAGGACATGGAAAGATAACAGCTATTACCTCTACAGATGGATGTTCACATTTTGGACATTTAAGGTCCCAAATGCAGCCTGACAAATGACGCAACAAATAAAGTTTTGTTATTAACAACACTTCTGTTTTCATACATTTTCATGTAAAAGGGCATCTGTGAGGGCTTTTTTGTAAATTTGTTATTTTCTCAAGCTTGTTAAAGCTCCCACTGAGCCACTGAGGACATTAAAGACATTATGAAACTGTTTTTTACAAGCTAATTAGGTATTCCTGTGACTTGGTGTTCTGACCCTTTTTGAGCAAAATGGCTTTAATTCCTCACAAACATGTTTTTTTTTTTGTTTTGTTTTTTTGTTTTTTCACAGTCCCTTCTTTCAGCTCAGAATTACACTAATTACTTACCTAATTAGGCAACTTTATGGGTCTGCAATTTTAGACTCAATGTAAAACTTAGCAAATACAAAATACACCCAACATCTTCTAGTTGTATTAGTTCTTTACAAATGTATTACTTTAGCCAGATAAGTGATATTGTGCATTCCTTTAAGATACTTTTAATTACTTGGTTCTCTTCTCTACTTGATTTAAGATGATCAGACATCCTGTCTGGGTTTAATTGAAGTTAGTTCTTTTTTTAACAATTCTTAATGTCTGGCAGGCATTCTAGTAAATCTGACTATTTTTGAAACTCTGAGTCCTTAATGAAACAGAACAGCTGGCTGTTATCTGCATTAATGTGGTAACAGATGTTGCTGAATGTACAAACAATGTACAAAAATAGAACTGTCCCCAAAACAGAACCCTGAGGTACCCCATATATTAGGTCATTAGTATAAGCTGCATAATCTGGTTTACATAAACTCTGACACTCCTGTCAGAAACATACAATCTGAACCATTCTAGAACAATATCCAAACTCTGAATAAAATCATGAAATCTTTTGATTAAAGTGCTGTGCCAAAGGGTTAAACTTACAGGTTCTTTATCCAAGCATTCATTTTTTTCCACACTTTTGCTTAGGTCGGGTCAAAACGGGAACAGATTCAGTCATCCCTCTCCCTAGTGAGACTTTCTAGCTTGTTCCAAGAGATTCTTAGGCCAGAGAAGATATATAGTCTGTCCTTCAAGTTATGGGTCTACCCAGGGGTCTCCTCCCAGTGGAACACGCCTGGAACACCTGCAGAGGAAGTCTCCCAGAAGGTATCCTAATCAGATGCCTGAACCACCCCTAGCTGACTCCGTTTGATGTAAAGGAGCAGCAGTTCAACTCTCAAGTTCCCCCAAATGACGGCGCTCCTAACTCTATGTTTTAGGCTGATGGTATGCACCCCCAAACCATCAGAGAGGCTGGGTTTGAACTGTGTGCTGATAGCAAGCTGAATGATCCACCTCCTTTTTAGTACAGAGGACATGGCATTCATGGTTTCCAAAAAGAATGTCAAATTTTGATTTATCTGACTTCAAAACCTCTGTGCCTCAGTCCATTTTAAATCAGCTTTGGTCCAGAGAAGACACTGTGTTTCTGGACGGTGTTCACATCTGGCTTCTTAGCCTGATAGAGCTTTCAGCAGCATTAGTACAGTGAACTGTGTTTACAGACAGTGATGTGTGCAAGTGTTCCTGAGTCCATGCAGTGATGACCTTTTTTTAATGCAGTGCCCTCTGAGGGCCGAAAATCATGGCCATCCAATTTTGAGTTTCAGTCACAAAGATTTCTCTGTCAAGGTAAGTAGAGCAGGACTGGTGGCACTGGAGACATGGCAGGTTATGCCGGCTGCGCAGGAGATGCCGGAGGTTTTGCCAGAGCCCAGGAGGGCGTGAAACCCAGGGCGAAGTCCCTCCTGGCTCCTCCGAGGATCTCTCCCATCCCCAAGGACTTCTCCATCCCGGAATGGCGAGCTGCCTCTAGCAGGACGTCTCCACATGGCAGTACTTGCGTACTACGATGTGGAGTCAGAAGAAAACCTCCCGAGAGAGGTCTGCCAGCGAAAATTCTGCTGCCTGGTCCATGGTTGGTCAGTTTCTTCTGACAAGGTAAATAGAGCAGGACCAAACGGCAGCAGGCAGTTTAGAAGATTTGAATGTGAATACCCAGCATGAGCAACACAACGCAAGAAACTGACACCAGTGAATGAAGGAGGGGTGATTAAATAATGAGTGATTGGCTGGATTAAAAACAGGTGCAGGAAAGGAGCAAGGCAGCAGGGGCAAGGGAGAACAGAAAACCCAAAACTGACACCAAAAGTGCAGACTATGACATTCTCTAGACTTTTGAAATCTTTTGATGATATTATGAACTGTAGATAATGGGAGTTTTCCCATCAATTTTGAGTTTTCCCAATTGTCCATTAAGCATACCTGCCAACATTTAAAAATTGAAAAGAGGGATAGGTGTGCGTGAGAGCGAGCGCCAACGGAGTGAAGCGTAGCTAGGGGGGTCCGGGGGCATGCCCCCACGGGAAAATTTTTTAAAACAGCAGTTGAAAAGTGCTATTTCCTGCATTTTGGAGCTAGAATTTTAAAAAAAGAGAGTTGCTTGTGGGTCACTTTTATGCCATGAAAAATTGAACACCCCACTATATACAACTAGTACTATGTACTGAAGTAAGATTTTAAAATCATGCTGTAAACTATCAACCTATTGTGTAAGATGTGTATAAGAAAAATAGACTGATAACAACTTCACCAACACATTTACTTTGTACTATAGTTTATTTCTTCTTAAAATGGACTCAAAAATAACAGCTCATGGTCAAACACAGCTATACAGATAAACACATAGCACCAAGACTAAGAATTTTACAAAAAAAAGCAGGCTTTATTTATTTAGTCATGTTGTGGTGAAACAAAGTCCCCATCACCCCAACACTCGTACAATTTTTGCATAAAAAACACCTCAATATATCACCAAATGTCCATACTGTATGCATGCTAAGTTTCATATTTCTTTTCTGTGTGCACTTACTTTCTGTTTGATCCTAACAAAATCACTCTTCCATGGCAAAAACCACGATAGTTTCACTTTTCAAAAAGTTTTCTATTCACTCTGCTCACTCAGCTGAAAATCAGTGGTGGCGCAGGCGCATTATTGAGCCAAGCCAGACTGACTGGCTGCTTGCTCATTAATATTCATGAGGCACTCAGCCCAGGCAATGTGCTGCCGCCTAGTGGAGATATTGGTGTTAACAAAAACAAAAAAGTTTGACAGCTGTCAAAATCGGGATATTTGGCTATCCCCCGGCACCTAAGGCGGGATGCGGGTCAGGGGGGCTGAAAATCAGGACTATCCCGCCCAAATCGGGTGAGCTGGCAGGTATGCATTAAGGACCATTATTCTGACATTGTTCCAATATTTTTAAATTAAAAATTAAAAATAACATTTTTGCAGACTCGTAAACCTCTGCCCATCTTTACTTCTGAGAGATTCAGCCTATAAAATGTTCTTTTTATACACATACCTCTTACTGATCTCCGGCCAATTAATTACAGTTAATGATTTACAAAAAGCTCCTCCAGCTCTTTATTCCATCCATCCATCCATTGTCTTCCGCTTATCTGGGGTCGGGTCGCGGGGGTAGCAGCCTAAGCAGGGAGACCCAGACTTCCCTCTCCCCAGCCACTTGGGCCAGCTCCTCCGGGGGAATCCCAAGGTGTTCCCAGGCCAGCCGAGAAACATAGTCCCTCCAGCTTGTCCTGGGTCTTCCCCTGGGCCTCCTCCCGGTGGGACGTGCCCGGAAGACCTCACCAGGGAGGCGTCCAGGAGGCATCCTCACCAGATGCCCGAGCCACCTCAACAGGCCCCTCTCGACGTGGAGGAGCAGCGGCTCTACTCTGAGTCCCTCCCGGATAACCGAGCTTCTCACCCTATCTCAGCGCCTGCTTCACTGCAGATGCTGCACCAATCCACCTGTCGATCTCCCGCTCCATTTTTCCCTCATTCGTGAACAAGACAAGCTCTTTATTTGTACCACTTATTTTTACAGCCTTTTGTTGTCCTTCCCAATTTTTTAAGATGTGTTGCTGCCATCCAATTGAAATTGTCTTATGTTTTTTTCTTAGTTTCTTAGTTTATATGCTTAATATGTGACTATAGTCCATTGTGAATAAAATATGGGTTTGCAAATCATTGCATTTTGTTTTTACTTACATTTTACACAATGTAACAACCTTTTTGGAATTGGGGTTGCAGACGGACCAGTAAATCAAGAACTTGGCCTTTTGGCTCAGCTCCTTCTTCACAACGACTGTTTGGAGCAACACCCTTTTTACTGCAAATGAGGCCTTGATCCGTTAGTCCATCTCCTGCTTCATCTTGTCAATCACTCCTGAACAAGACTCACAGATACTTAAACTCCTTGAAGGCAAAGATTCATCTCTAACTCAGTGAGTGGAATGCACTTTTTGAAAAACAGACTGAGTTGTGGTTGAGACTACCCTGCCAGGTAGACATTTTTTAAGACTAAGACAAATACAACTTTATAGATTACAATTTGTATATCTATCATGTCGAACACACCAATGTGCACTGTGTGATTTCTACTGAACAGTGTTTAATAGATATTTCCGAGTCTGCTGCTGTAACTTACAAGTTGCAATGAAGCAAACAAAAAACTGAAGCTTCAGATGGATTTTTGCAGCTTTTTTCTTCTTGTTTGGAATGACTACTAAGACCTGTGGGTTAATGCAGTGACTTGGAGAGGGTCAGAAGACTGTTTGCCTCAGTCTGAAAAAGTGATTTGTTTTCTGTAACTCAGTCCTGTGAGTCATGTTTGAATGCAACCACTCGTGTGCCATGCCAGCAAACACATAAGGCAGCTTTCACAGCGAGGAGCCGTGTGAGCTGTTAGAAGGAGTGTGCATGCAGCTGAACTGTATGTGTAAACACGCTGTGTGTGCTCTCATATGCCCATTCATTCATGCATACAGAGTTTGCTGATAAAGGAATCTTGTCATTTAAATAGAAGCAGCCAAACAGTGAGTCGTGTGTTTTCGAAGAACTGCTTTGAAGGGTATTTCATCTGCGGCTAGAACATTTCTGAAGAAAATTTTGAAAGGTTTTAAAGAAGCTGCTGTCCAGAATTCCAACAATAGTTCTGAGCTAAGAAAAATATGCCACTATTTTGATGTATTAACAGTACTCAAGAGAGAGAACTAAGAAAAAAAATACGTTAGATGTTAAAGCTGCTCCCACTGGTTCACTATGGTCACCACAATCGCTATATACCTGTGTCTCTCATTTCCTGATAGCAAACTTAAGAGATACAGACAGAAACAGACTGAAAAGTAAGCAAACAAGTAGTCGCTATGTGAAAACTATAAGCTTTATCTTAAAAATTCTTATAACATGACCATCAGAAGACTTTGATGCTTGCTGGTGTGAATTTTAATGTTTCTACAGTGTTTTATCTAGGATATATGACGAGTTAAATAGACCCTTAACTTTCAATTTTCCAGCTAAAATAAAATTGAAAGCAATCGAAGATTGGGTGAGCACACTCAGCACCTTAGAGGGATTTATAAAAAAAAGTTCTATAGCAGTCAGAGACACACTTGGTGAAACAACAACAAAAATGCCTATGTTTTGATGTATAATTTGTACATGTATTAAAAAATTGTGGGAGTAAGGAGTTTTTTGCAGAGGATTTGAACATTTTAGCTGCTTTAACTAGTTAATGTGACATTATCAACTGTCAATTGAAAAGGAACTCCAAAAAATCATAAACTTTAAAAAGTGATTATGTAAAAAACAAAAGATATCAGAGTGCTGGTTCAGTCATATAAAGTCCAACTTTCTGTGACCTGCTAAAACTTTGAATGATGTGTCTACTGAGAATTATGTCCATGTTATAGAGCTCCAAAGAGGGCTCGGTTTTCTTACCTGTTATGCCAATATCCCATTGTTCTCTGTGGGGAAATTTCTCAGATTGTTTTGCAAATTTTGTTTGCTAGTCATAGCACAGTGTTACCAATCAAGCTGCACATTTTAATGTACGATTTGCATTTTCTTTTAAGCTGCAGGTGTCAAAATGGACAAAACCGATGAAAACAAAATAGCAATAAGGAAAATACCAGGAGCACATGTGCTGCAGAGGGCAGAGAGAGAGTTTCTTCCTGCTGGCTGAAATGGAGGCCTTTGTAGATGTCAGGAGCTCTGGTCCCAGGTGTGATTGGCACAAACCTGCCTGCCACTCACCTCCGAGACAATCAGGATAACAAGCATCCTGCAGACACACTTAAACAGCACAGAGAGCTGTCACAACACAGAGAACCACAATGAAAACAAAAAGGACGAAAAAAGAAAACTAACGACAAAAGGCAACGTGATTTGGAAGAGTAGGGAAAGCTGGTGAGGCTAATGAGAAGACAACGGTGTTGTAAGGGTGGGGGGGCAGTGTGCTGTCTAGTACATCCAGCTGAAGTAGACAACCTCTATCCTCTAATACGTGCCATGTTATGTGCCATGTGATTCTGAACTAGTGAGCCTCGCTCATTTAAACACCTGCTGTAGCTGCACCGACTCCTGCAAAATCCCTCGGAGCAGTTCCTGAGCCATTCGACTTCAAAGGAGTCAGGTGAAGTACAGACAGACAGCAGCTCCTGCAGTAGGTTTAGCAAGACGTGGAATTCTATTCATACTCCCAATAACCATATGCATTTAGTCAATATGTCTTCACAAATTCAGTCAAATTCAGGTCATGGCTTTAGCCTAAATGAAGGTCAGCCTTTAAATGCAACATGAATAGTAATGACTACCAACATCACACTGCTGAAAAGTCGAGGCACATTCTTTGAGTGAGGCATTTATGATTTGATGTGTGACCAATGGATCCAATCACTACCAGAGAAATGGTAAATTTTCACAAGTGAACTTGTGTGGCTGGTATTTTCACCTCTTCAGTTTTTCTGCCTGTGTTTTTGTTTAAAGGAAAATAGGGTTTAGAACAATGACATAAATTTAGCACAAGAAGTAAGGAAATGTCATATTTAATACAAGTCTTGTAAAGGGTTCGGGCCACTGGGCTGAGAAACTCCACACAGAAGCAGAGGTAAGTGAAACTGGTTTAATTTTGAAAAGCACAGGAAGTTTTGAGCAAGCTTGCCTACAGGAAGGAAATGAAGTGTTTGTGGTTCCACAGGAGAGTATATTTCCAGAACCTTATTAGTAGCTTGGTGGTCAATGCCAAGGTCTTGTAATCCTGAGGCTGCAGGTTTTGAGGAATAGCCATATTTGTGTTGGATAAGGTTGTCTTGATGTGGTGGCCATTTTTTTTTTTTTGCAAACTTTATTTATTTGGTTTTTAACAAGAATTGCATAGCCATACAATTGCAATGCGATACATATAAAACAAGCCATACAATTCCCTTAAGTTAAACGAAAAGAACAAAAACAAACACCAAACAGAAAAAAAAAAAACAAATACAGCAGAACAAAACAACTTCCAATCACTTCCAGAATTTGAACTAAATAAAATTAAGAAGTATTCTGACATACCTAAAAAAAAAAACCCGTTTGCACTCAGGAAAGTAAATATATAGCAATAAGAAAGGGAAGAACCAAGAGAAAGGACGCAGGATGAGCAGATAAGTACATACCCAAAGAATTAGACTGGGACAGAGTGAAAATTAATTTGATCAACCAATCGTAGTAATGGTTGCCAGATTCCTGCAAATTTGTCAGAAGAACCCCGTAGTGACATCCTAATCTTCTCAAGCCTAAGAAAATAAACAGTATCCCTCAACCAATGTATAAAAGAAGGAGGTTGTGGTGATTTCCATTTAAGAAGAATTATCCTCCTTGCAATAATGGTCATAAAGGCTAAAGAATTTTCTTGGGAAGAGGATAAAGGAGATGGCCCCGA